>NC_054486.1:115589192-115809192 GCF_017639515.1 Carcharodon carcharias
TGGGAGTGTTTGATGGGGACAGTGTAAAGGGTGCTTTACTCTGTATCTAACCCCATGCTGTACCTGTCCTGGGAGTGTTTGATGGGGACAGTGTAGAGGTAGCTTTACTCTGTATCTAACCCCGTGCTGTACCTGTCCTGGGAGTGTTTGATGGGGACAGTGTAAAGGGTGCTTTACTCTGTATCTAACCCCATGCTGTACCTGTCCTGGGAGTGTTTGATGGGGACAGTGTAGAGGTAGCTTTACTCTGTATCTAACCCCGTGCTGTACCAGTCCTGGGAGTGTTTGATGGGGACAGTGTAGAGGGAGATTTACTCTGTATCTAACCCCGTGCTGTACTTGTTCTGGGAGTGTTTGATGGGGACGGTGTAGAGGGAGATTTACTCTGTATCTAACCCCGTGCTGTACTTGTTCTGGGAGTGTTTGATGGGGACGGTGTAGAGGGAGATTTACTCTGTATCTAACCCCGTGCTGTACCTGTCCTGGGAGTGTTTGATGGGGACCGTGTAGAGGGAGATTTACTCTGTATCTAACCACGTGCTGCACCTGTCCTGGGAGTGTTTGATGGGGACAGTGTAGAGAGAGCTTTACTCTGTATCTAACCCCATGCTGTACCTGTCCTGGGAGTGTTTGATGGAGACAGTGTAGAGGGAGCTTTACTCTGTATCTAACCCCGTGCTGTACCTGTCCTGGGAGTGTTTGATGGGGACAGTGTAGAGGGAGCTTTACTCTATATATAACTCCGTGCTGTACCAGTCCTGAGAGTGTTTGATGGGGACAGTGTAGAGGGAGATTTACTCTGTATCTAACCCTGTGCTGTACCTGTCCTGGGAGTGTTTGATGGGGACGGTGTAGAGGGAGATTTACTCTGTATCTAACCCTGTGCTGTACCTGTCCTGGGAGTGTTTGATGGGGACGGTGTAGAGGGAGATTTACTCTGTATCTAACCACGTGCTGTACCTGTCCTGGGAGTGTTTGATGGGGACAGTGTAAAGTGAGCTTTACTCTGTATCTAACCCCGTGCTGCACCTGTCCTAGGAATGTTTGATGGGGACAGTATAGAGCGAGCTTTATTCTGTATCTAATCCCGTGCTGTACCTGTCCTGGGAGTGTTTGATGGGGACAGTGTAGAGGCAGCTTTACTCTGTATCTAACCCCGTGCTGTACCTGTCCTGGGAGTGTTTGATGGGGACAGTGTAGAGGGAGATTTACTCTGTATCTAACACCGTGCAATACCTGTCCTGGGAGTGTTTGATGGGGACAGTGTAGAGGGAGATTTACTCTGTATCTAACTCCGTGCTGTACCTGTCCTGGGAGTGTTTGATGGGGACAGTGTAGAGGCAGCTTTACTCTGTATCTAACCCCGTGCTGTACCTGTCCTGGGAGTGTTTGATGGGGACAGTGTAGAGGGAGATTTACTCTGTATCTAACCCTGTTCTGTACCTGTCCTGGGAGTGTTTGATGGGGACAGTGTAGAGGGAGCTTTACTCTGTATCTAACCCCGTGCAATACCTGTCCTGGGAGTGTTTGATGGGGACAGTGTACAGCGAGCTTTACTCTGTATCTAACTCCGTGCTGTACCTGTCCTGGGAGTGTTTGATGGGGACAGTGTAGAGGGAGCTTTACTCTGTATCTAACCCCGTGCTGTACCTGTCCTGGGAGTGTTTGATGGGGACAGTGTAGAGAGAGCTTTACTCTCTATATTACTTCGTGCTGTACCTGTCCTGGGAGTGTTTGATGGGGACGGTGTAGAGGGAACTTTACTCTGTATCTAACCCCGTGCTGTACCTGTCCTGGGAGTGTTTGATGGGGACAGTGTAGAGGGAGCTTTACTCTGTATCTAACCCTGTGCTGTACCTGTCCTGGGAGTGTTTGATGGGGACAGTGTAGAGGGAGATTTACTCTGTATCTAACCCCGTGCTGTACCTGTCCTGGGAGTGTTTGATGGGGACAGTGTACAGCGAGCTTTACTCTGTATCTAACCCCGTGCTGTACCTGTCCTGGGAGTGTTTGATGGGGACAGTGTACAGCGAGCTTTACTCTGTATCTAACCCCGTGCTGTACCTGTCCTGGGAGTGTTTGATGGGAACAGTGTAGAGGGAGATTTACTCTGTATCTAACCCTGTGCTGTACCTGTCCTGGGAGTGTTTGATGGGGACAGTGTAGAGGGAGATTTACTCTGTATCTAACCCCGTGCTGTACCTGTCCTGGGAGTGTTTGATGGGGACAGTGTACAGCGAGCTTTACTCTGTATCTAACCCCGTGCTGTACCTGTCCTGGGAGTGTTTGATGGGGACAGTGTACAGCGAGCTTTACTCTGTATCTAACCCCGTGCTGTACCTGTCCTGGGAGTGTTTGATGGGGACGGTGTAGAGGGAGATTTACTCTGTATCTAACCCCGTGCTGTACCTGTCCTGGGAGTGTTTGATGGGGACAGTGTAGAGGGAGATTTACTCTGTATCTAACCCCGTGCTGTACCTGTCCTGGGAGTGTTTGATGGGGACAGTGTAGAGGGAGATTTACTCTGTATCTAACCCCGTGCTGTACCTGTCCTGGGAGTGTTTGATGGGGACAGTGTACAGCGAGCTTTACTCTGTATCTAACCCCGAGCTGTACCTGTCCTGGGAGTGTTTGATGGGGACAGTGTAGAGGGAGCTTTACTCTGTATCTAACACCGTGCTGTACCTGTCCTGGGAGTGTTTGATGGGGACAGTGTAGAGGGAGCTTTACTCTGTATCTAACCCCGTGCTGTACCTGTCCTGGGAGTGTTTGATGGGGACAGTATAGAGCGAGCTTTACTCTGTATCTAACCCCGTGCTGTACCTGTCCTGGGAGTGTTTGATGGGGACGGTGTAGAGGGAGATTTACTCTGTATCTAACCCCGTGCTGTACCTGTCCTGGGAGTGTTTGATGGGGACAGTGTAGAGGGAGATTTACTCTGTATCTAACCCCGTGCTGTACCTGTCCTGGGAGTGTTTGATGGGGACAGTGTAGAGGGAGCTTTACTCTGTATCTAACCCCGTGCTGTACCTGTCCTGGGAGTGTTTGATGGGGACAGTGTAGAGGGAGATTTACTCTGTATCTAACCCCGTGCTGTACCTGTCCTGGGAGTGTTTGATGGGAACAGTGTAGAGGGATCTTTACTCTGTTTCTATCTCCGTGCTTTATCTGTCCTGGGAGTGTTTGATGGGGACAGTGTAGAAGGAGCTTTACTCTGTATCTAACCCCGTGCTGTACCTGCCCTGGGAGTGTTTGATGGGGACAGTGTAGAGGGAGCTTTACTCTGTATCTAACCCCGTGCTGTACCTGTCCTGGGAGTGTTTGATGGGGACAGTGTAGAGAGAGCTTTACTCTGTATCTAACCCCGTGCTGTACCTGTCCTGGGAGTGTTTGATGGGGTCAGTGTAGAGTGTGATTTACTCTGTATCTAACCCCGTGCTGTACCTGTCCTGGGAGTGTTTGATGGGGACCGTGTAGGGGGAGATTTACTCTGTATCTAACCCTGTGCTGCACCTGTCCTGGGAGTGTTTGATGGGGACAGTGTAGAGAGAGCTTTACTCTCTATATAACTCCGTGCTGTACCAGTCCTTGGAGTGTTTGATGAGGTCAGTGTAAATTGAGCTTTACTCTGTATCTAACCCCATGCTGTACCTGTCCTGGGTGTGTTTGATGGGAACAGTGTAGAGGGATCTTTACTCTGTTTCTATCTCCATGCTTTATCTGTCCTGGGAGTGTTTGATGGGGACAGTGTAGAGGGAGCTTTACTCTGTATCTAACCCTGTGCTGTACCTGTCCTGGGAGTGTTTGATGGGGACAGTGTAGAGGGAGATTTACTCTGTATCTAACCCCATGCTGTACCTGCCCTGGGAGTGTTTGATGGGGACAGTGTAGAGGGAGCTTTACTCTATATCTAACCCCGTGCTGTACCTGTCCTGGGAGTGTTTGATGGGGACAGTGTAGAGGGAGCTTTACTCTGTATCTAACCCTGTGCTGTACCTGTCCTGGGAGTGTTTGATGGGGACGGTGTAGAGGGAGCATTACTCTGTATCTAACCCCGTGCTGTACCAGTCCTGGGAGTGTTTGATGGGGACACTGTAGAGAGAGCTTTACTCTGTATCTAACCCCGTGCTGTACCTGTCCTGGGAGTGTTTGATGGGGACGGTGTAGAGGGAGATTTACCCTGTATCTAACCCCGTGCTGTACCTGTCCTGGGAGTGTTTGATGGGGACAGTGTAGAGGGAGATTTACTCTGTATCTAACCCCGTGCTGTACCTGTCCTGGGAGTGTTTGATGAGGCCAGTGTAAAGTGAGCTTTACTCTGTATCTAACCCCGTGCTGTACCAGTCCTGGGAGTGTTTGATGGGGACACTGTAGAGAGAGCTTTACTCTGTATCTAACCCCGTGCTGTACCTGTCCTGGGAGTGTTTGATGGGAACAGTGTAGAGGGAGCTTTACTCTCTATATAACTCCGTGCTGTACCAGTCCTTGGAGTGTTTGATGGGAACAGTGTAGAGAGATTTACTCTGTATCTCACTCCGCGCTGTACCTGTCCTGGGAGTGTTTGATGGGGACAGTGTACAGCGAGCTTTACTCTGTATCTAACCCCGTGCTGTACCTGTCCTGGGAGTGTTTGATGGGGGCAGTGTAGGGGGGGCTTTACTCTGTATCTAACCCCGTGCTGTACCTGTCCTGGGAGTGTTTGATGGGGACAGTGTAGAGGGAGATTTACTCTGTATCTAACCCCGTGCTGTACCTGTCCTGGGAGTGTTTGATAGGGACAGTGTAGAGGGAGCCTTTGATCGTTTGGAATCTGTTCCAACAGTAGAACAATATCAGTGCAGCAGCTGGTCACTGGGTTAATCCTGATGGATGTGGAATGCTCACTATCATTCCTGATCTCCTCATTGGTGACCGGCTGTGACATTGTGTTGGTGGCTGCCGTGAGTTTCACTCTAGTTTATCTCCAGCACTTTGCAGAGCGACACGTTTGCTAGTCCTGGTCTGATTGATTCCATCTCCTTTACTGTAGTGAGTAAAATCGTGTCTCACCTCCTGGTGGCAGAACCTGAGAAGATTTATGCCATGCCAGATCCCACAGTGCCTGAGACGGACATCAAAGCCCTGACCACCCTCTGTGACCTGGCTGACCGTGAGCTGGTCGTGATTATTGGCTGGGCCAAGCACATCCCAGGTAAGGAGCAGTCTGTCAGCATCAGGTAAGATCTTCGTCCTCTCAGACTCCTCACCCGCAACACAGAGAACTGCCTCAAACTTAAACAGGAAATGCCGGAATAACTCAGCAGGTCTGACAGCATCTGTGGAGAGTGAGACAGACCTAACGTTTCGAGTCCGTATGACTCTTCTTCAGAGCTAAAGAGAAATAAAAATGTGGTGAAATTTATGCTGTTTAAGGGGCGTGGAGCAGGTGAAGTTTGACAGAAGGCCAGCGATAGGTGGAGGCAAAGGAGAGATGCCAAAGATGTCATAAACAAAAGGTCAAAGGGGTGTTAATGGTGGTGATACTGGCTAAAGGAGGTGCTGATGGTGACATTAAGGATAGAAATCAGAACGCAATAATAGCCAGACCAGGGTAAACACTCTGAAAAGAACAACATGAACAAGTGACAGATGGCCCTTTGGCGGGGGGGGGGGGGGCTGCGGGAGAACGGTGGTGGGGAAAATAGGTTAAAAGGTGGGGATAAAACAATGAATAAAAATGAAAATAAATTAAAATAATTATAATAAAAATAAGTGGAAAAAATAAAAGTAAAAAATGAAAATGAATATTGAAAAAAGGGGATAAAAAGGAGGATTGGAAAGGGGGTGAGGATGGAGGAGAGAGTTCAAGACCTAAAGTTGTTGAATTCAATATTCAGTCCGGAAGGCTGTAAAGGGCCTAGTCGGAAGATGAGGTGCTGTTCCTCCAGTTTGTGTTGGGCTTCACTGGAATAATGCAGCAGGCCAAGGACAGACATGTGGGCAAGAGAGCAGGGTGGAGTGTTAAAATGGCAAGCGACAGGGAGATTTGGGTCATTCTTGCGGACAGACCGCAGGTGTTCTGCAAAGCGGTCGCCCAGTTTACGTTTGGTCTCTCCAATGTAGAGGAGACCACATTGGGAGCAACGAATGCAGTAGACTAAGTTGGGGGAAACGCAAGTGAAATGCTGCTTCACTTGAAAGGAGTGTTTGGGCCCTTGGACGGTGAGGAGAGAGGAAGTGAAGGGGCAGGTGTTGCATCTTTTGCATGGGCATCGGGTGGTGCCATAGGAGGGGGTTGAGGAGTAGGGGGTGATGGAGGAGTGGACCAGGGTGTCCCGGAGGGAATGATCCCTGCAGAATGTCACCGGTGGTGGGGGTGGGGGGTGGGGGGGTGAGGGGAAGATGTGTTTGGTGGTGGCATCATGCTGGAGTTGGCGGAAATGGCGGAGGATGATCCTTTGAATGTGGAGGCTGGTGGGGTGATAAGTGAGGACAAGGGGGACCCTATCATGTTTCTGGGAGGGAGGAGAAGGCGTGAGGGCGGATGCGTGGGAGATGGGCCGGACACGGTTGAGGGCCCTGTCAACGACCGTGGGTGGAAAACCTTGGTTAAGGAAGAAGGAGGACATGTCAGAGGAACTGTTTTTGAATGTAGCATCATCGGAACAGATGCGACGGAGGCGAAGGAACTGAGAGAATGGGATGGAGTCCTTACAGGAAGCAGGGTGTGAGGAGCTGTAGTCGAGGTAGCTGTGGGAGTCGGTGGGTTTGTAATGGATATTGGTGGACAGTCTATCACCAGAGATTGAGACAGAGAGGTCAGGGAAGGGATGGGAAGTGTCAGAGATGGACCACGTGAAAATGATGGAGGGGTGGAGATTGGAAGCAAAATTAATAAATTTTTCCAAGTCCCAACAAGAGCATGAAGCAGCACCGAAGTAATCATCGATGTACCGGAGAAAGAGTTGTGGGAGGGGGCCGGAGTAGGACTGCAACAAGGAATGTTCCACATACCCCATAAAGAGACAGGCATAGCTGGGGCCCATGCGGGTACCCATAGCCACACCTTTTATTTGGAGGAAGTGAGAGGAGTTAAAGGAGAAATTGTTCAGCGTGAGAACAAGTTCAGCCAGACGGAGGAGAGTAGTGGTGGATGGGGATTGTTCGGGCCTCTGTTCGAGGAAGAACAGAGAACTGCTTGTGTGATGCTCAGTACCGCATGTAATACACCCGCTTCCAGTGCCCCAGGTAGTATATCCCCTTCCAGTATCTATGGCATTATACCCCCTTCCAGTGTCTCAGGCATTATACCTCCTTCCAGAGCCCCAGGTAGTATACCCCCTTCCCGAGCCCCAGGTAGTATACCCCCTTCCAGAGCCCCAGGTAGTATACCCCCTTCCAGAGCCCCAGGTGGTATACCCCCTTCCAGAGCCCCAGGTGGTATACTCCCTTCCAGAGCCCCAGGTGGTATACCCCCTTCCCAGAGCCCCAGCTAGTATACCCTCTTCCAGAGCCCCAGGTAATATACCCTCTTCCAGAGCCCCAGCGAGTATACTCCACTCCAGAACATTTTTTTTTATTCATTCATGGGATGTGGGGATCGCTGGCCGGGCCAGCATTTATTGCCCATTCCTAATTGCCCTTGAGAAGGTGGTGGTGAGCTGCCTTCTTGAGCCGCTGCAGTCCATGTGGTGTAGGTACACCCACAGTGCTGTTAGGGAGGGAGTTCCAGGATTTTGACCCAGCGACAGTGAGGGCACGGCTGATATATTTCCAACTCAGGATGGTGAGTGACTTGGAGGGGAACTTCCAGGTGGTGGTGTTCCCATGTGTCTTCTGCCCTTGTCCTTCTAGATGAAAGCAGTCGTGGGTTTGGAAGGTGCTGCCTAAGGAGCCTTGGTGAGTTGCTGCTGTGAATCTTGTAGATGGTACACTCGCTGCTACTGTGCATCGGTGGTGTTGATGACTCCTTCTATTACTGATGATGGAGAGTAGACTGATGGGGCAGTAATTGGCCGGGTTGGATTTGTCCTGCTTTTTGTGTACAGGATATACCTGGGCAATTTTCCACATAGCTGGGTAGATGTCAGTGTTGTAGCTGTACTGGAACAGCTTGGCTAGGGATGCGGCAAGTTCTGGAGCACAAGTCTTCAGTACTATTGCTGGAATATTGTCAGGGCCCACAGCCTTTGCAGTATCCAGTGACTTCAGCCATTTATTGATATCATGTGGAGTGAATTGAATTGGCTGAAGACTGGTCTCCGTGGGGAAGTATACCCACTCTGCTCCTGGACTCCAGGGAATATGCCCCCTGGGATGTTTGATGGGGACAGATCTGCAGCAGTTACCAATGACTAAGAAAAGTTTCTGTGGGATCAGTTGATTTGGTGGCCTGAGTAATTTCTAGATGCTCTCTCTTTCCCTCTCTTGGTCACTCTCAGCCTCTTTGTAACCCTGTCCCTTCCCGTCTATCTCTCTCTGCCTCCTCCCTCTTTGGGTGGATTTTACAATCCCATCATATGGGGGAAGGGCCGGGGAAATGCAGCGAATCCCTTCAAAGTCCATTGATTTTGGCGGGACCGAGAAATTCCGCCAGTCGGAGTGCCATAAAATTCCATCCTATGTCTCTCGGTCACCATCTGTTTCTCTCTCTGTCCCCGTCTCTGGTTTTCAATCTCTCACCCTCTCCGTCTCTCTCTGCCTCTCTCTCTTTCTCCATTTCACTCTGCCCCTCTCTCTTTCTCAGTCTATCTCTGTCTCTCTCTTTCTCAGTCTCTCTCTGTCTCTCTCTTTCTCAGTCTCTCTCTGCCCCTCTCTCTCAGTCTCTCTCTGCCTCTCTCTCTTTCTCAGTCTCTCTCTGCCTCTCTCTCTTTCTCAGTATCTCTCTTCCTCTCTCTCTTTCTCAGTCTCTCTCTGCCCCTCTCTCTTTCTCATTCTCTCTCTGCCTCTCTTTCTCTGTCTCTCTCTGCCCCTCTCTTTCTCAGTCTCTCTCTGCCCCTCTCACAGTATCTCTCTTCCTCTCTCTCTTTCTCAGTCTCTCTCTGCCTCTCTCTTTCTCAGTCTCTCTTTCTCAGTCTCTCTCTGCTCCTCTCTCTTTCTCAGTCTCTCTTTCTCAGTCTCTCTCTGCCTCCCTCTCTTTCTCAGTCTCTCTCTGCCTCCCTCTCTTTTTCAGTCTCTTTCTGTCCTTGTCTCTCAGTCACTGTTTCTGAGTCTCTCTATCTCTTGCTCTCCTATTCTTTGTTCTGAGTTTATCTGGGTCTTTGTATCAGAGAGATGGAGATGAGAATGAATGGGGCTTGCTGTTAGATTAGTGGCTGTTTTCTGTGCTATTAGTTTGATTGCATTTGCAAATCTAATCAAAGGCCAGGCTGGTTCCTTGTGTTGAGGGTCTGGTAATCTCTGTGTAATGGAATGCAAATCTGGCAAGAGAGCAAGTTCTCAATAAATCAGGAGCTCGTCAGTGCTGGCTATTAACTATCGGAATGAACAGTCACTTTTTAGTGTATTCAATTGACAGGCTGACGTGGGATTATAAAGACAGATGACAGTAATCACACAAGGCAAATACTATTTCATTCTATAGAGTAGAAAATGAGGGCAGTGAGATTGTGACCCTGCTGTAGTTGGGTACACTCTCACCACTCATCCTGCTGTCTGTCTTTATAAGGGGTGGTGCCCATGATGCTACATTGACCAATGATCATTAAGGTCACTGTCCAGTGTCAGCTGAGCCTTTTTACTGGGGGTAATGTTCTCCGCTCAGAGTCGGGAGGTGATGTCGCTTTGGAGACAAGAGCCTAAAAATCCAGGCTGACACCCTCAGTCTCCAGAGCCAGCTTTTCAACGGACTCTCTCATCTTCAGCAAGCTCGTTCCACTTGAGGATGCAACTGCTTTGTGTCTTTTCCTTATTTATTACACAGGAGCAGGAAGGGGCCATTCAGACCCCTGGTGCTGTTACGTGAGAGCAGGAATTACCCCCCCAAAGCCTGTAACAGAGAAACGTTCTCTGATGTGACCTTCACTGGAAAGGCCAGTATTTATTGCCCATCCCTAATTGCTCTCATTGTCTTCATCCATCTCCCTAACAACAGTCTGAGGCCGAACCAGACTTTTCACAACAATCACACTTGGCTTGATATTTGATCCAAAGATGAGTTTCCAACCACGTATCCACCACCATGAACACTGCCTGTTTCCACCTCGGTAACATCACCTGCCTCAGCTCATCTGCTGCTGAAACCCTCACCCATGCTTTTGTTACCCCGAGAGGTGATGATTCTAACGCACCCCTGGCTGCTGCCCCATATTCTACCCTTCATAAACTTATCCAAAACCCTGCTGCTCACATTCTAACTTGAATCACATCCCATTCACCCATCACCCCTTACTCACTGATCTACACTGGCTCCTGGTTAAACAGCACCTCCATTTTAAAATTCTCATCCTTGTTTACAAATCTATCCATAACCTCAGCCCTCCCAAATCACCAAGGCTTGTTTGACAGCACCTTCCAAATCCACAACCTCTACCACCTAGAAGGACAAGGGCAGCGGATAGATGGGAACACCACCACCTGGAAGTTCCCCTCACCAAGTCCTGACTTGGAAATATATCGGCCGTTCCTTCACTGTCGCTGGGTCAAAATCCTGGAACTCCCTCCCTAACAGCACTGTGGGTGTACCTACACCACATGGACTGCAGCGGCTCAAGGAGCCAGCTCACCACCACCTTCTTTTGTCCCCAGTCCTCATATCTATCGCCTTATTGCTTGGTGTTTAATTTTGCTCTACAATCACTCCTGGGTAACACATTGGGCCATTTTTACTTCATTAAAGGCACAATATAAATATAAGTAGTTTTTTGACTCCCCCACAAGTGGAAACACTTCATCCAGATCAAATCTATTGAACCCTTTCCAAATGGGAAATATCTTAATGCAGTTGCTGTGAGCTGCTATGGAACAAAAAGATATGGGCTGAGGTGAAGGGTCAGGTGAACATAAACACTGGCGAAGAACTGATGGGCTAAAGGCCTGTTTCTGTGCTGTAAATCCTCTGTAATGTGATTGTGGGAGATTCGGTAAGATTCAGCCTCGGGGGCACTGACCAGAGAAACCTCACATCTCTCACTGTCACAGCAGCTCCATAAAGCATCAAAGCCTGGGACAGATAGATCCCTTATAAACAGCAGGGGGGTTATGAGGGTAGGCAGGAGGTTCCAATCAGATCAGCCACGATCTTATTGAATGATGGAGGTGGCTCGATGGGCTGAATGGCCTACTCGTGCTCCTAGTTTGTATGCTGGAATGACCTGTGTGTGTGCTGAGGCAATGAAAGCATTAAAGAGTTGGAGGTCTCCAGATTAGAATTCCCCCTTTAAGCTAGCAAGCACGGTGAAAGAGTGGGCATTTAAAGCTGGACTGTTCTAGAAGCAGAACTCACCCAACATGTTGAGAAATGAGGTGCAAGAGAGGATGGAGTTACAATGAAAAACTTTTAACTGAAGTGGTTTGGGCTGCTAATGGGACTGGTGTTAACCTGTAAGATTGTGAATGGTAAACAGTGAAACTTGACTTTTAAAAGTGGAGCAGTTGCAGGTCTCGGTCACCAGTTGATGATGGCTGAGCTGATGATGATTAACGGACATTAAAACTTGTTTATATTCATCCAATCGGATAAGAAAAATTGGAGGTTTGTGCCCCAGTGGGTAGGAATATGTCACAGATAAAACCAGCACCGAGTCCTGCAAAACATCAACCAGTGTCCTTAAATTACCTCAGCACAGAACAGGCTGCAGCCTGGACAGTAACTGGCAGCGTGACTGTCTCTGACCCACCGCTCACACACACAGCAACTTTATAACTCACACACAGTACCTCTAAAAAACCTCAGTCTGCTCGAATGGGCACAAACTGCAGTGGGAATGGTGGGTTAGCACAGACAGAGAGAGAGAGAGAGAGAGACAGAGGGAGAAACTGATAGCGAAAGAGGGAGAGATAGAGATTGGGAGAGAAGGAGAGACACACACAGACAAAGAGAGAGAGTGATAGAGACAGGGGGAGAAATAGAGAGATAGAGATGGGGGTAGAGCGAGAGAGGCAGAGACAGAGAGAAAGTGATAGAGATTGAGAGAGGGAGACAGAGAGAGAGAGGCAGAGGCAGAGAGGGAGTAATAGAGACAGGGAGAAATAGAGAGATAGAGATTGGGAGAAAGAAGAGGCTGAGAGAGAGAGACGGTGACAAAGAGAGAGAGTGATTGAGACAGAGAGAGAGATAGAGAGATGATTGGGAGAGAGGGAGACAGGGAGAGAGAAGGAGAGCCCAATGTCCCCATTGGTTTTATCAGAGACTTGCTTCCACAGTAAAGTGGGGAGGAAGAGGAGGCAGAGATAGGAACTGGCCCTCAGCCCCATTTTCCAGATATCTCATTTCTGCCCCCACTTTCCCCAGAGGGAGGGGGCAATTCTTAGATCCTTTATTTGAGATGGGGGAAGGGAGAACAGCCTTGCCAGATGATGATAGGAGTCCGTCAAGGACCAGAGCTCACTCACTATGGCAGATCAGACTGTTCAGAAAGGTGAGTGTGAGCTGAGTGTGTCAATGGACATTACAGAGAGAAATAAAGGTTAGAATATCTTACAGGCAATCAACCATGTCCTACATTCCCTCTCATGATTCAAGCTAACATCTGTATCTTATCTTCATCTCCATCCTGCCTCTTCACTCCTCATCTCTCAGATCTTCCTTTGAAGTCTCCGCAGTTTCTAATCTTGTCAATATTTCACCATTAGAAGCAGCTGTCTGACACTCACAGTTTAGTTATAGAATAGAGCAGCTGTTTGAAGCAGTGACTGTAAGAATATAAAATAGAGTGTGTAGTTTAGGGCTGGGAGAGAGACAGAGAGAGAGAGCGAGAGATAGAGAAATGGAGAAAGATAGAGATAAACAGGAAGAGGGAGAGAGAGAAACAGAGAGGCAGAGAGAGAGAGAGAGAGAGAGAGAGGCAGAGAAAGTGACAGAGAGAGAGAGAGGGAGAGGGAGAGGAAGGGAGAAAAGTGGGATGAGAGAAAGAGAGACAGAGACAGACAGAGAGAAAGAGGAGGCAGGGAGAAAGGGGGCGAGAGAGAAAGAGAGAGGGAAAGGGGAGAGAGAGAGAGAGAGAGATGGAGAGAGATGGAGAGACAGAGAGCAAGGAATGGGAAGAGATGGAGGTAAGTAGCAGAATGGAAAGCAAGCTGTCTTCAAAGGGAGTTGGACAGATCCTCGAGGGTGAGGAGTTTACAGGATTGCAGACACAAGTGGGAGTAAGCATGAGTGCTCTTTCAAAGAGCTATCACAGACACAACCATTCTTAAAGGAAGTGGCATTGTGGATGCATTGGTTATAATTTTCCCAGGTTCCCTAGATTCTGAAAAGGCCTCAGTGATTGGAAAACTGCAGATGTAACACCTCTATTCAAGAAAGGTGGGAGACAGAAAGCAGGAATTAGCTTAACACCTGTCATAGGGAATATGCTAGAAGCCATTAATAAGGAGGTAGTTGTAGGACATTTAGAAATTCATAACACCATCAGGCAGGGTCAACATGGTTTTGTGAAAGTGAAATTGCTTTTGACAAATGTGTTAGTTCTTTGAGGATGTAACAGGCAGGGTGGGTAAAGAGGAATCGGTAGATGTGGTGTATTTGGATTTCCGAAAGGCATTCGATAGGATGCCACAGAAAACGTGACTGCACAAGATAAGATCTCACGCTGTCGGGGGTGATATATTAGGATTGATAGAGGATTGGCTAACTAACAGCAAACAGAGTTGGAAAAATTAATCAGTTTCAGGTTAGAAAACTGTAACTAGTGGTGTGCCACAGGGATCAGTGCTGGGACCTCAACTATTTACAATCCATATCAATGACTTGGATGAAGGGACCAAGTGTATTGTAGCCAAATTGGCTGGTGATACAAAGGTCAATAGGAAAGCAAGTTGTGGGGAGGATACAAAGAGTCTGCAAAGAAATATAGCTAGATTAAGTGAGTGGGTAAAAAATTGACAGATAGTTTATAATGTGGGAAAATATGGATATCCTCCCTTTGGTAGGAAAGATAGAAATTATTTCAATGGAGGGAGACTGCAGAACACTGCAGTACTGGGGGACCTGGGTCTCCTGGCACATGAATCACAAAAAAAGTGAACGTGCAGGTACAGCAATTAATTAGGAAGGCAAATGGAACGTTGGCCTTTATTGCAAAGGGGATGATGTATAAAAGTAGGGAAGTCTTGCTACAGTGGTACAGGGCACTGGTGAGACCACCCCCCTCACTCCCCCTCTGCCCCTCACTCTCCCTCTCACTCCCCCCTCTGCCTCTCACTCTCCCTCTCACTCCCCCCTCTGCCCCTCACTCTCCTGCTCACTCCCCCTCTCCCCCTCACTCCCCCTCTGCCCCTCACTCCCCCTCAGCCCCTCACTCTCCCTCTCACTCCCCCCTCTGCCCCTCACTCTCCCCCTCACTCCCCCTCTCCCCCTCACTCCCCCTCTGCCCCTCACTCCCCCTCAGCCCCTCACTCTCCCTCTCACTCCCCCCTCTGCCCCTCACTCTCCCTCCCCCTCACTCTCCCTTTGCCCCTGACTCCCTCACCCCCTGTCCCCCTTCACCCTCGCTCAATCTCCCTCTTTATCTGAATTCTGTGCCCAGGTTTCTCCGACCTCTCTCTGGGTGATCAGATGGGTGTGCTCCAGTGTGCTTGGATGGAGATCCTGATTCTGGGAATAGTGTATCGCTCGCTGCCCTATGAGGAGGAGTTGGTCTATGCCGAGGATTACATTATGGATGAAGAACATTCCCGTTTGACTGGACTGCTCGATCTTTACGCTGCTATCCTGCAGTTGGTTCGAAAATACAAGAAGCTGAGAGTGGAGAAAGAGGAGTTTGTCACGCTCAAAGCAATAGCCCTTGCTAATTCAGGTATGCTGCCTACCTCAGGTCACCTCACAGCAGACACAGTCAGCATGTAAAGGAATGTCAAATTAAAAGAGCACAAATTGAATTTATAGGAGGCACTGAAGCCAATAGTGAACCTCAATGATCTGGTGCATTAGAGAGAATATTCCCCGTCCCATACCAATCAATAACTGAAAATATGATCATACCACACAGCATCCATCTCTCTCTCTCTCCCTCTCTCTCTCTCTCTGTCTCTCTCCCCCCCTCTCTCTCTCTCTCTCTCCATCTTCCTCTCTCTCCCCCTCTCTCTCTCTCTCTTTTTCTCTGATTGTTTCCTTTCTTTATCGATGCTAAAATTCCAGCAGGTTGTAACGAACTCCAGTCCACGCAAAACCAACTCCACCAGTTCCATCCCTCCAACCCATTGACCCACTTACATCACATATCCCTCATATCACACTCTCTCCATATCCCTCATTCCTCACCCTCTTCATAACCCTCATACCACACCTGCCCCTATCCCTCAATCCCCACCCTCTCCCCATCACTCATTCCCCACCCTAGCCCCATCCTTCAGTCCCACCCTCTCCATATCCCTCAGTCCCACTCTGTCCCTATCCCTCAATCCCACTCTGTCCCTATCCCTCAGTCCCACTCTGTCCCTATCCCTCAGTCCCACTCTGTCCCTATCCCTCAATCCCACCCTGTCCCTATTCCTCAATCCCACCCTGTCCCTCTCCCTCAATCCCACTCTGTCCCTATCCCTCAGTCCCACTCTGTCCCTATCCCTCAGTCCCACTCTGTCCCTATCCCTCAGTCCCACTCTGTCCCTATCCCTCAGTCCCACTCTGTCCCCTATCCCTCAATCCCACTCTGTCCCTATCCCTCAGTCCCACTCCGTCCCCTATCCCTCAGTCCCACTCTGTCCCTATCCCTCAGTCCCACTCTGTCCCTATCCCTCAGTCCCACTCTGTCCCCTATCCCTCAATCCCACCCTGTCCCTATTCCTCAATCCCACCCTGTCCATATCCCTCAGTCCCACTCTGTCCCTATCCTTCAGTCCCACTCTGTCCCTATCCCTCAATCCCACTCTCTCCCTATCCCTCAGTCCCAATCTGTCCCTATCCTTCAGTCACACTCTGTCCCTATCCCTCAATCCCACTCTCTCCCTATCCCTCAGTCCCACTCTGTCCCCTATCCCTCAGTCCCACCCTGTCCCTATCCCTCAATCCCACTCTGTCCCTATCCCTCAGTCCCACTCTGTCCCTATCCCTCAGTCCCACTCTGTCCCCTATCCCTCAGTCCCACTCTGTCCCCATCCCTCAGTCCCACTCTGTCCCCTATCCCTCAGTCTGACCCTGTCCCCTATCCCTCAGTCCCACTCTGTCCCTATCCCTCAGTCCCACTCTGTCCCCATCCCTCAGTCCCACTCTGTCCCTATCCCTCAATCCCACCCTGTCCCTATCCCTCAGTCCCACTCAGTCCCTATCCCTCAGTCCCACTCTGTCCCTATCCCTCAGTCCCACTCTGCCCCCATCCCTCAGTCCCACTCTGTCCCTATCCCTCAATCCCACCCTGTCCCTATCCCTCAGTCCCACTCAGTCCCTATCCCTCAGTCCCACTCTGTCCCTATCCCTCAGTCCCACTCTGTCCCTATCCCTCAATCCCACCCTGTCCCTATCCCTCAGTCCCACTCTGTCCCCTATCCCTCAATCCCACCCTGTCCCTATCCCTCAGTCCCACTCTGTCCCTATCCCTCAGTCCCACTCTGTCCCCATCCCTCAATCCCACTCTGTCCCCTATCCCTCAGTCCCACTCTGTCCCTATCCCTCAGTCCCACTCTGTCCCTATCCCTCAATCCCACCCTGTCCCTATCCCTCAATCCCACTCTCTCCCTATCCCTCAGTCCCACTCTGTCCCCTATCCCTCAGTCCCACTCCGTCCCCTATCCCTCAGTCCCACTCTGTCCCTATCCCTCAGTCCCACTCTGTCCCTATCCCTCAGTCCCACTCTGTCCCCTATCCCTCAATCCCACCCTGTCCCTATTCCTCAATCCCACCCTGTCCATATCCCTCAGTCCCACTCTGTCCCCATCCCTCAATCCCACTCTCTCCCTATCCCTCAGTCCCAATCTGTCCCTATCCTTCAGTCACACTCTGTCCCTATCCCTCAGTCCCACTCTGTCCCTATCCCTCAATCCCACCCTGTCCCTATCCCTCAGTCCCACTCTGTCCCCTATCCCTCAATCCCACCCTGTCCCTATCCCTCAGTCCCACTCTGTCCCTATCCCTCAGTCCCACTCTGTCCCCATCCCTCAATCCCACTCTGTCCCCTATCCCTCAGTCCCACTCTGTCCCTATCCCTCAGTCCCACTCTGTCCCTATCCCTCAATCCCACCCTGTCCCTATCCCTCAATCCCACTCTGTCCCTATCCTTCAGTCCCACCCTGTCCCCATTCCTCAGTCCCACTCTCTCCCTTTCCCTCAGTCCCACTCTGTCCCTATCCCTCAGTCCCACTCTTTCCCTATCCCTCAGTCGCATTCTGTCCCTCTCCCTCAGTCCCACTCTGTCCCTATCCCTCAGTCCCACTCTGTCCCTATCCCTCAGTCCCACTCTGTCCCTATCCCTCAATCCCACCCTGTCCTTATCCCTCAGTCCCACCCTGTCCTTATCCCTCAGTCCCACCCTGTCCCTATCCCTCAGTCCCACTCTTTCCCTATCCCTCAGTCGCATTCTGTCCCTCTCCCTCAGTCCCACTCTGTCCCTATCCCTCAGTCCCACTCTGTCCCTATCCCTCAGTCCCACTCTGTCCCTATCCCTCAATCCCACCCTGTCCTTATCCCTCAGTCCCACCCTGTCCTTATCCCTCAGTCCCACCCTGTCCCTATCCCTCAGTCCCACTCTGTCCCCATCCCTCAGTCCCACTCTGTCCCTATCCCTCAGTCCCACTCTGTCCCTAACCCTCACTCTCAGTCTCTCCATATCCCTCAGTCCCACCCTCTCCTTATCCCTCCATCCCGTACCCTCCATATCCCCAATCACACCTACATACATACACACGAACCTACGAATTAGGAGCAGGAGGAGGCCACTCAGCCCCTTGAGCCTGCTCCACCATTCAATAAGATCATGGCTGATCTGAATGTAACCTCAACCCCACATTCCTGCCTACCCCCGATAACCTTTCACCCTCTTGTTAATCAAGAATCTATCTAGCTCTGCCTTAAAAATATTCAAAGACTCTGCTTCCACCGCCTTTTGAGGAAGAGAGTTCCAAATTCTCTCAACCCTCTGAGAGAAGAAAATTCTCCTCATCTCCATTTAAATGAGCGACCCCTTATTTTTAAATAGTGACCCCCTCGTTCTAGATCCTCCCACAAGAGGAAACATCTTCTCCACATCCACCCTGTCAAGACTCCTCAGGATCTTAAAGGTTTCAATTAAGTTGCCTCTTACTCTTCTAAACTCCAGTAGATACAAGCCCAACCAGTCCAACCTTTCCTCATTGGACAACCCACCCATTCCAGTAAACCTAGTCTAGTAAACCTTCTCTGAACTGCTTCCAACATATTTACATCCTTCTTAAATAAGGAGACCAGTATTGTACACAATGCTCCAGATGTAGTCTCACCAGTGCCCTGTATAACTCCCTACTTTGTATTCAATTCCCTTCACAATAAATGATAACATTCTATTAGCCTCCCTAATTACCTGCTGTACCTGCAAACTAACCTTTTGTGAGTTATGCACTAGGACACCCAGATCCCTCTGCATCTCACAGCTCTGCATTCTCTCACCATTTAGATCATAAGCTTCTTTTTTATTCTTCCTGCCAAAATGGACAATTTCACATTTTCCTATGTTATTCTCCATTTGCCAGATCTTTGCCCATTCATTTAATCTATCTATGTCCCTTTGTAGCCTCTTCACATCTCACTATCCTACCTATCTTTTTATCATCAGAAAATTTAGCTACCATTCCTTTGGTCCCTTCATTCAAGTCATTTATATAAATTATAAAAAATTGAGGCTCCAGCACTGATCCCTGTGGCACACCACTCGCCAGATCCTACCGACAGAAAAAGACCCATTTATGCCAACTCTCTGCTTCCTGTTAGCTAGCCAATCTTCTATCCATACCAACATGTTACCCCCTACACCATGAGCCTTTATTTTCTGCAATAACCTTTGATGTAGCTCTTTACTAAATGACTTCTGCAAATCTGAGTACAGTACATCCTCTGGTTCCCCTTTATTCACAGCACCTGTGACCCCTTCAAAGAACTCCAGTAAATTGGTTAAACATGATTTCCCTTTCACCAAACCATGTTGACTCTGCCTGATTGCCTTGGATTTTTCTAAGTGCCGCTATAACATCTTTAATAATAGGTTCTAACGTTTTCCCAATGACAGATGTTAAGCTAACTGGCCTGTAGTTTCCTGCTTTCTGTTTCCCTCCTTTTTTGAATAAAGGAGTTATATTTGATATTTTCCAATCTAATGGAACTTTCCCTGAATCTAGGGAGCTTCAGAAAATTAAAACCAGTGCATCAACAATCTCACCAGCCCCTCTTTGAGACCCAAGGATGAAGTTCATCAGGACCCAGGGATTTTTTAGCCCGCACTCCAACAATTTACTCAGTCCCGGTTCCCTACTGCCTACAACTTCCCAGATCGTGACTCTCCGTATCCCTCAGCCCCACCCTCTCCATATCCCTCAACCCCACCCTCTCCATATCCCTCAGCCCCACCCTCCCCATATCCCTCAACCCCAACCTCCCCATATCCCACACCCCCACCCTCCCCATATCCCTCAGCCCCACCCTCCCCATATCCCTCAGCCCCACCCTCCCCATATCCCTCACCCCCACCCTCCCCATATCCATCAGCCCCACCCTCCCCATATCCCTCAGCCCCACCCTCTCCGTATCCCCCAGCCCCACCCTCTCTGTATCCCTCAGTCCCACCCTCTCCGTATCCCCCAGCCCCACCCTCTCTGTATCCCTCAGTCCCACCCTCTCCGTATCCCTCAGCCCCACCCTCTCTGTATCCCTCAGTCCCACCCTCTCCGTATCCCCCAGCCCCACCCTCTCTGTATCCCTCAGTCCCACCCTCTCCATATCCCTCAGCCCCACCCTCCCCATATCCCTCAGCCCCACCCTCTCCATATCCCCCAGCCCCACCCTCTCCATATCACTCAGTCCCACCCTCTCCATATCCCTCAGTCCCACCCTCTCCATATCCCTCAGCCCCACCCTCCCCATATCCCTCAGCCCCACCCTCTCCGTATCCCCCAGCCCCACCCTCTCTGTATCCCTCAGTCCCACCCTCCCCATATCCCTCAGCCCCACCCTCCCCATATCCCTCAGCCCCACCCTCTCCATATCCCTCAACCCCACCCTCTCCATATCCCTCAGCCCCACCCTACCCATATCCCTCACCCCCACCCTCCCCATATCCCACACCCCCACCCTACCCATATCCCTCAGCCCCACCCTCCCCATATCCCTCAGCCCCACCCTCTCCGTATCCCCCAGCCCCACCCTCTCTGTATCCCTCAGTCCCACCCTCTCCGTATCCCCCAGCCCCACCCTCTCTGTATCCCTCAGTCCCACCCTCTCCGTATCCCCCAGCCCCACCCTCTCTGTATCCCTCAGTCCCACCCTCTCCATATCCCCCAGCCCCACCCTCTCTGTATCCCTCAGTCCCACCCTCTCCGTATCCCCCAGCCCCACCCTCTCTGTATCCCTCAGTCCCACCCTCTCCGTATCCCTCAGCCCCACCCTCTCTGTATCCCTCAGTCCCACCCTCTCCATATCCCTCAGTCCCACCCTCTCCATATCCCTCAGCCCCACCCTCCCCATATCCCTCAGCCCCACCCTCCCCATATCCCTCAGCCCCACCCTCTCCGTATCCCCCAGCCCCACCCTCCCCATATCCCTCAGCCCCACCCTCTCCGTATCCCTCAGTCCCACCCTCTCCGTATCCCTCAGCCCCACCCTCTCCGTATCCCTCAGTCCCACCCTCTCCGTATCCCCCAGCCCCACCCTCTCTGTATCCCTCAGTCCCACCCTCTCCATATCCCCCAGCCCCACCCTCCCCATATCCCTCAGCCCCACCCTCTCCGTATCCCCCAGCCCCACCCTCTCCGTATCCCCCAGCCCCACCCTCTCCGTATCCCCCAGCCCCACCCTCTCTGTATCCCTCAGTCCCACCCTCTCTGTATCCCTCAGTCCCACCCTCTCCGTATCCCCCAGTCCAACCCTCTCCATATCCCTCAGTCCCACCCTCTCCATATCCCTCAGCCCCACCCTCCCCATATCCCTCAGCCCCACCCTCTCCGTATCCCCCAGCCCCACCCTCTCTGTATCCCTCAGTCCCACCCTCCCCATATCCCTCAGCCCCACCCTCCCCATATCCCTCAGCCCCACCCTCTCCATATCCCTCAACCCCACCCTCTCCATATCCCTCAGCCCCACCCTCCCCTTATCCCTCACCCCCACCCTCCCCATATCCCACACCCCCACCCTACCCATATCCCTCAGCCCCACCCTCCCCATATCCCTCAGCCCCACCCTCCCCATAACCCCCAGCCCCACCCTCTCTGTATCCCTCAGTCCCAGCTTCTCCCCTGACCGGCTGTGTACTTCCTGATTGTCTGGCTGAACTTTACCCTCTCATTGGTGTCACCAGCTGATTGTTGCCCCCTCTGTTTTCTGTCTCTTCCTGATGTGGTGTCCTTTGCCAGTTAACTATTGGGTGAGGGTGGAGTTAGTTCTGCACCCTGAGAATGTCAGATAGGGTCATGGCCCTGACTGAGACCTGCCTCCTGCTGTCATGTCCATTGGTTAGTGTTCACTCGCTCTGTACAACATTGAGGATTGAAGCTACTGATTAAGCTTTGCTTTTGTACAGAGGGTAAGCAAGTGAGAGACAGAGACACTGAGGGACTCTCTGTACAATCACCCGCTTGGGAGAGTTCAGTCTGTCGCCTGTTAACAATTCTTCCATTGATTTTGTAATGAACAGTTTACTATCCTGGCTGATGGAGCCCTTGATGTATCGGTAATTGTTTCCTTAAACTCCTTGCAGTGTGAATCCAGCTGTGAAACCTCCGTCTAGCCTCTGTGTGGGAGGCAGAGTGAGGAAGTCATACCTGGACTCAGGATAATGCTGTGCAGGAGATGCCGATCTCGTTCCCTCTTGCTAATGCTCCCCGGCATTGAAACTGGGCAGTTAGCAACCAAAGGGAAGAGGTTGCTATGGAGATGGGGCTATTCCTGTGTACACCATGATAGTGAAGGCCCCCTGTTAAAACAATTGCCCCAGGATCTTTAAGAGGGGTCTGCACTGTGGTACCAATCTTTACCAGATTGTTAGCAGGAGGAAGGACATTCAGCCCATCCCTCTATAAAGACCCAAATGTCCTCACAATTGTACTATGTAATTGTGTCTCTCTATAACAATTCCTTTATATCCATCTATACTGTCCCCCAATATCCTCAATATAACCCCCTCACATCTCTATACTTTCTCCTCATAAACCTCTATACAGTCCCCTCGTACAGTGCTACACAGTCCCTCATCTCCTCTTGGATGTGATATAATAGTTTAAAAGTTTGGTGTGAGTAAAAGATTACAAATGATCCTACAACAATAAAGGGTAAGCAAGAGTGAGGAAATTAGGGAAATTAATATCAGCAGAGAAAAAGGGATGAGAGAAATATAACGGCCTAAGATCTGACCGATCACTAAGACTGATGGTCTCAGGTTATTCTGAAAGGGAGAGCTGCAGGGATAGTGGATGTGCTGGTTATGATTTTCCAAAATTCCTTAGATTCGGGACGGTCCCATTAGATTGGAAGTTGGCAAATGTTGCGCCATTTTTCAAGAAAGGAGGGAGAGAGGGAGAGAGAGAGAGAGAGAGAGAGAGAGAACGGTGAACAAAAGGCCCGGTCAGCCTGACATCGGTCACCAGGAACACGCAGGAATCTATTGGCAGAATCGGGAGAGTGGGGGTGGGGGGGCCGCTCGCTGACGGGCGAGTGGGGGTGGGGATGGGGGCCGCTCACTGACGGGCGAGTGGGGGTGGGGGCGTGGTGATGTCGGGCGTGTGGATGTACAGGCCCCGAGTTGGCCTATTCCCCCCTCCCCGCACAGGGAATGCTCAGCACTTGCGGGTGTCCGTCACGCAGGGCGGGCCTTAATTGGACCGCCCACTTAAAATGGCGGCACCGAGCCGATGGTGGGCGGTGATTGGCTGCGTGCACGCCTGCACCCGCTACTGCCCAAACCCCCCTCCCCACCCCCACCCCCACTGGGGAGGAAATTCTCCCCTCTCTATTATTAAGGACAATGCACTTGGAAAGTGACAGGGCAGAATTTGCCGTCCCTGTCACACTGGGGTTGGGGTTGGAAAGTGCGGCGACCCAGTCAAAAGGCCGTTGATTACAGCGGGACCATAAAATCCCACCCATAGGACAGTGAGAGAGAGTTAACATGGGGCAGGAGTTTGCCCTTGTCGGTGGGCTGGCAGGGGGTGGGCAGGAGCAGCTGGGAAGCTGACCACCACCCACGATCGAGGCCAGAAGGTGAATGAAAGCCCACCCAGTGTGAACCGGGAGGGGGGAGGAGAGTGAGCCTGCCGAGCAGGAACTCGGCCCCATGCACGTGAGCGAGTGCTTCCTAATCCCCCCGAGGCACGGAGCGGCCTCACAGAGATGAAGAGTTTTCCAAAAAATTAATAAAGACATGAAAAATGTTAGAAACCGTGTCCCATCATGCGACTCTGTCACATGGGGCAGGGACTTGTTATCAATTAAATTTAAAAAGTTTTATTTTTATTTGCTATTGGAAACCTCATCCATGGGCAGGATGAGGGTTCCTAAAGAGTGTAAATGTCACCTGGCCTTTCCACCCGCCCGGAAGGTCGTCTTTTAATAAACTTGTTAATGGCTTTAATTGGCCTTTTAATTGTTGGCAGGCACAGTGCCAACTCCAGCGCCTGCTCGCTGAACAAAATATCGTGTTGATGTTGGGACACGGGTCAAATTACACCCGTGGAGGTAAAAATTTTGCCCATGGTTTTATGAAATGGAAATCATCTTTCACAAATTTATCAGAGTTTGTTGAGGATGTAACTAGTAAGGTAGATAAAGGGGAGCCAGTAGATGTGATATACCTGGGCCTGAATTTCACACTTGGTGTGAATACCAAATCGTATAATCCGGTTCTGGGCGAGCTCGTGTTTCCAATGTGATTTCACACAGGGCAGTCCTGTCGTAGCTTTGGGGTTGTTTGAGGACACGTCTTTTACGAGTAGCTGTTGAGCATCCCAGCTGGGAGGCAAGTTTGGTGGGACCTCACCCCCCCCCACCCCCTCCCCCCTCCAGGTTCTCCGCTGGGTGCCTGGGAATCCTTGTGGAGGAGGTCAGTGCCAGGAGAGACGTCCCCATCGCCAGGGATGGCAAGAGGACACCACTGCACTTGACCAAGCAAGCGTGAACAGCTGGACTCCCACCTCTGCCTCCGGCTTCAAACTGAACTCAAAACCGCTGCTCCTTTAGTTTTTCTGTGGGCTGAACTTACCCATGTCGGGTGGGCTAGGCAGGAGTGGGTTGCGGGCAGGCACGGAGCCGATCGCCACCCACGATTGGTTGCGCGCCGCCATTTTACCTGGCCGGGCCGATTAAGGCCCCCCCCCCCCCCCCCCCCCCCCCAGCGTAATATGCGTTCCGTAGCACTCAGTGTTACCTGTGTGGGCGGGGGAGGGGGAGGGGGAGGGGGGAGAGTTGGGGCCTGCGCTCTTTCGTGTATGTGTGTGTGTAAGAGTGCTTCCATCTCCCTGAGACACAGAGCTGCCTCGGGGGAGGTTAAGAAGACAATAAAAGGTTTTTAAAATTCAGGTTAAAAAATTATTTCAAGGTGTCACATGAACTGGGACATCACAGAATCACATGATTGTCAACTTCACCAAACTTCTTTACTCATTTTATGAAATCTTCAGGATACCCCATCCCGCCCGTGGATGAGGTTTCCTGGAAAACACGAAGGTCGCTTGGGCTCTTCGCCTGCCGCTGACCTTCAGGCTGGAAGGGCAGCTTTGTTAATGACATTAATTCATTTCTTAATGGCCTGAGTAGGCCCTTGACCATTCGGTGGGCGCCCAGCCGTCTCCGACACACCCACCGAACTCAATATGGAAATGATGCGCGATGATGTCAGGATGCACGTCCAATGTCATCTTGCATCATTTTACGCGTCAGTGTGTCAGACCCCGCCCCCAAACGCCAACAGTAATATTCTGGCCTGTGTGTGTCTGTGGGAGGGAGGACCTGCCTCTCTGGACCCCTGTTACTAGGCAACAGCCCAGTTTCTCTACTCTGGTTTATTTAATTCAACTGCAACAGCCATAAACCTCTCATTAGAAATGCAGGCACTTTTTAAAGTGAAACTTAAACTCAATTTGACATTTCCTTAACACACAGATACAGAAATACAAATCAAACTTACTCATTAAAGCTATAACTCATTTCTAACACCCACAAATACCAATATAACTTATGTAAACTCTCTCTATTTCCTAACACAGCCCTGTTGGAAGCTTTCTTTACAATGACCTTGCATCTGCCTCACACAAACTTAACATCACAAACCTCTAACAATAGCTTATTACATACTCTACAAATAACTTTTCCATTTAGTTTCACAGCTACCCATTATATTGTACAATTAAAAAAACGTTATTAAACAAAGTCAATAAATGTAATAAGATTAGCAGAATTTGCACATCATTAGTATTATCATAACTCAACCCTTATGTTTCTTTTTCCTCTGGTTCCCGGTCTCTAATTCAGCAGTGAATGTTTCATTTAAGTCCACAGCCCAATTGTCCTTTTCATTAGCTGTAGGCGTAACTCCATCTTCAAACTCATTTTCTGAACTCAAATGTGGTGAATTCTCGTTTTGAATTAACAAAGTCAAAATGGTACTTTTGTGTATTAACATCTCATTTCTTCTCTGGATAAAATCTCTTTTCGCCATTTCAAGGATGATGTTCAGATGCTTTCTCTGTTCACATAAAAGGGTTCCATACTCCAGTTTGGTTTGATCTTTAAAGTTTTTATGATACTATTGTTCCTCCAGATCCCATTCCAAATGGAACTTTTCCACTTCTTTTTGAGCAATGTCAATCATATTCTCCCTGGGGAGTTTCATAGCTTGTTCCAGCCCTTCAGTTCTTATATATCCTGCCTCTGCTTTCCAGGTTTTGGATGGTCTCTTGCAAACTGTCCACTTGCCTGGATTCCGGCTGCTGTATTGTGACATTAACACCAGCAAGCACTTGTAACTCAGTGTCTCTGCTCATTGACTCCCCAAGACCATTTTGTGCTCTCCGTCGTTTTTGTTGGTGATTCTTGATTTCCAATTCTGCAGGCGCATTAGTTGTTTTCACGTTGTCCATTACTGAAGTTGATTTATCAGTAATTTTACTTGCATCAGTTCTTTGCTCAACTAGACCACAATCAGCAAAGAATTTTTATTCACAGCAACAACTGTGGAACTGTGACAGTCCATATGACACTCCTCCCCCTTCATCTTCTCCAGTTTGCATTGAACTTCGAGAATCTCATTACTCTGTTCAAGACAAAGTTCCAACAGTTCATTAGTTTTGGTTTTTAATTACACATTCAACCAATTGTTCTCATTTACCAACAATCCCTTTTCCTGATCAAGACATTTTCCACGATATTTCACAGCAGCTACTGCTGCTTGAAGCTCATCAAGTTTTAACTGAAGACAGATCTTTGTTAAATTTGCTTCTATAAGTTTATCATTCAGATATTTCAGGTCCTCAGTCAAATGTTCTACTTTCTGTGACTGATTCTCAATTGATCTCATCAATTCTCTCCTTTAATTAGTAAACTCCTCTTTCATACATGAAAGTTGATTTTCTACATTAATCTGGTTTTCCTTCAATTGCTTTGTCATATCACAGAATCATAACAGCACAGAAGGAGGCCGTTCAGCCCATCACGTCTGCACCAGCTCTCCAAATGAGCATTATGACCTAGTGCCATTGCCCTGCCTTTACCCTGTAACCCTGCACATTGTTTCTATTCAAATAATCATCTAATACCCTCTTGAATACCTCAATTGAACCTGCCTCCACCACACTTCCAGGCAGCACATTCCAGACCTGAACCACTCGTTGTGAAAAAGATGTTTCTCACATCATGTTTGCTTCTTTTGCAAATCACTTTCAATCTGTGCCCTCTCGTTCTTGATCCTTTTATGAGTGGGAACAGCTTCTCCCTATCTACTCTGTCCAACCCCCTCATGATTTTGAAAATCTCTATCAAATCTCCTCTCAGCCTCCTCTCCAATGAGAACAGTCCCAACCTCTCCAATCTATCCTCATAGCTGAAGTTTCTCATCCCTGGAACCATTCTTGTAAACCTCTTCGGCACTCTCTCCAATGTGTTCACATCCTTCCTATAATGTGGTGCCCAGAACTGTAAACAATACTCCAGCTGAGGTCTAACGAGGATCTTATATAAATTCAACATAACCTCCCTGCTCTTGTACTCTATGCCGCTATAAATAAAGCCCAGGATACTACATACTTTAATAACTGCTCTCTCCACCTGTCCTGCCACCTTCAATGATCTATGCACATATACACCCAGGTCTTTCGGTTCTTGTACCCGCTTCAAAATTTCCCCCCTTATTTTTTATTGTCTGTCCATGTTCTTCCTACCAAAATGCATCACCTCACACTTCTCCACATTGAACTTCATCTGCCACCTATCTGCCCACTCCACCAACTTGTCTATGTCTGCTTGAAGTTCCACACCCTCCTCCTCGCAGCTCACAACACTCCCAAACTTCGTATCATCTGCAAACTTTGAAATTGTCCCCTGCACAGCAAGATCTAGATCATTAATATATATCAGGAAAAGCAAGGGTCCCAATACCGACCCCTGGGGAATTCCACTACAAACCTTCCTCCAGCCTGAAAAATATCCATTGACCATTACTCTCTGCTTCCTATTTTTCAGCCAATTTTGTATCCATGTTGCTACTGTCCCTTTTATTCCATGAGCAATAACTTTTCTCACAAGTCTGTTGTGTGGCACCGTGTCAAATGCCCTTTGAAATTCCATGTACACCACATCGACAGCATTACCCTCATCGACTTTTCTGTTACCTCTTCAAAACACTCCAGCAAGTTAGTTAAACACGATTTCCCCTTTAGAAATCCATGCTGGCTCTTCCTTATCAACCCATGTTTTTCCATGTGATGACTAATTCTATCCCAAATAATTGTTTCTAGAATCTTGCCCACCACTGAAGTTAAACTGACTGGTATGTAATTGCTGGGCTTATCCTTACAACCTTTTTTGAACAAGGGTGAAATGTTTACAATTCTCCAGTCCTCTGGCACCACCCCTGAGTCTAGGGAAGACTGAAAGATTATGGCCAGCGCCCCTGCAATTTCTACTCTCACTTCCTTCAATATCCTTGGATGCATCTCATCCGGTCCCAGTGCCTTGTCAACTTTAAGTACCGACCGTTGGAACCTATTTAAGTCTATTCAACACTTCCTCTTTATCAATGTTGAACCCTTCTGGTGATAGTTTCTTTGTCTGTCACCATGACCTGGGCAGCATCTACCTCCTTGGTAAAGCATTTGCAAGAAGTGTTTCATTTTTGGCCACAGTAATTTTCTGAAGTTGGTTAAGGTCAACATGATCAACCACCTGCTGCAATAGCGTCATTACCCACATTACTGTCTCCGCTGGCCAAATCATTACCCAGAATAAAATCTACCTCTTCAATAGGTGATCTAGGAATAATTCCCACCGTAACAATTCCATTCACAAAGTGACTTTGTAGGTTAACTTTACACAAAGAAACAGGTTTATAAATTCTATTTACATCCCTTATTAAAACTTTTTCCATCCTAAAACTGCCTGGAACACAAATTGTATCAATAGCCACCATCAATGACTGATCTGCCCCTGTATCTCTCAAAATGTTAATCTGTACTTATTTTGACGGGGAGTAAGGGAACACTTCTCCCTTCGAGGCAAAACATCCAGACCCTCTCCCTCAGTCTGACTTCGTTCACCAGTAATCAAAAAAGAATTCTCTGGGCTATCGTGAGCCATATCCCCTTTCCTGTATGTTCTGAGGAAAGAGATTTCGTCTGTACCACACCAACAGTTCAACAACCATTTCCTTTTCTGATGCAACCTTTCCTGAGGACTCCTTTAGCATTCCTACTACTGCAATAGCTTTACCATTTAATTTCCAGCAATCTGCCCTAACATGCCCCCCTTGTTATAATGAAAACATTTAAGCTTTTGAATCTCACTTCCACCCTCAGCACTTTCCTTTCTGGTCTGAGGATAAATTTCCTGGGAATTCCCAACTGTCCCTTCTCTTCCCTGGCTACTTGCCTTCCTTTCACTTCCCATCTAAAGGGAGGAGATGGTGTAGTGGTATTATCACTAGGCTAATAATCCAGAAACCCCAGGGTAATCCTCTGGGGACCTAGGTTCAAATCACACTGCAGATTGAATTCAATAAGAATCTGGAGTTAAAAGTCTAATGATGACCATGAAACCATTGTCAATTGTTGTAAAAAACTAATGGTTCACTAATGTCCTTTAGGGAAGGAAATCTACTGCCTACATGTGACTCCTGACCCACAGCAATGTGGTTAACTCTTAAATGCCTTTGAACAAGGCAATTAGGGATGGGTAATAAATGCTGGCCCAGCCAGCGATGCCCACATCCCATGAATGAATGTTTAAAAAATTCCTTCTCTCTCGGGTTTGTGGGGATGAAAGGAACCAATTCATAATTGTCTGCTGCCTCTCCAGCTGTTTTAACCCTCTGGCCTTCAACATGGGTTCTAATTACAGGAGAAAGTGAACCTTTAAATTCTTCCAAGAGAATTATTTCTCTAAGAGCTTCATATGTCATCTCTACTTTTAATGTCCTTATCCAGCGGTCAAAATTACTTTGCCTTACCCTCTCAAATTCAACATAGGTCTATCCAGGCTGTTCCCTTACACTCTGAAAATTCTGTCTTTATGCCTCAGGGACTAACTCATATGCACCCAGAATAGTTTTTCTCACTGCATCATTCTCCACAGACACCGCTTCCGAAAATGAAGCATAAAACTCATGAGCTCTACCTGACAACTAACTCTATAAAAGTAATGTCCAGATTTCTTTCAGCTACTTCATTTGCTTAGCCATCATTTGAAGTGAAATAAGGAATGCCTCGATATCCTTTTCCTCAAACTTTGGGAGGGCTTGTACAAACTTAAACATTTCCCCACTGGCCTTTGGGTTGGAGGTTTTTTCATCATCAGAACTGAGATCGTTTTTTTAACTTCCAGCCTGCTGGTAATTCCCCTTCTCCTTCCTTCTCCCTTCCCTGAAATTCCAGTTCCAGCTTCCTTTCTCTGGCCTGCCTTTCCACTTGCTCCTCTTTTACCTCTCATTCTTTTTCCTTTGCCTTTAGTCTTATCAATTCCAATTCTCTTTCTCTTTCTTCTCTTTCTCCTGTATAGTCAAGTTCCTTCACTTGCAACTGGATCTTAGCTAGTTGCAGACCTTAAGCTGTCTCTTTGGATCTTCAGACCTCTTGTAAGCTGTTCTCACTTTAAATCTGTTTTCTGCAGCTTTTGTTTCTTTAAATCTGAAGCTTGGCACCTTTCTCTCTGCTCCTCACTCTTAACTTCATTAACAAGGTTCCTGTCCTTCCTTGGACTAGAAGGTCTGCTTGGGACTCTCCCTTGTTTCTGTCTCAATCTTTTGGCCTTGGGACCTTTTGGTTCTTTTGGGAAATGTGCTTTCACTCTGCAGTTCCTTCTCCCAGTGTCCGGTCTCTCTGGAGTCCTGGCTTCAAACTGAACTCAAAACTGCTTTTTTTTCAGTTTTTCTGTGTGTGTCTGTGGGAGGGATCTGTGTCTCTGGATCCCTGTTGCTAGTCAACAGCCCAGTTTCTCCACTCTTGTTTGTATAACTTAGCTGCAACAGTCATAAAACTCTCATTAGAAATGCAGGCACTTTTTAAAGTGAAACTAAAACTCAATTTGACATTTTCTTAACACACAGATACAGAAATACAAATCAAACTTAAACATTAAAGCTAAAACTCATTCCTAACACCCACAAATACAAATATAACTTATTTAAACTATCTATATTTCCTAACAGTGGACATAAATGGAGCTTTTAGAAGTTAGCAGGCAGTGAATAGTGGAGTGCCACAAGGATCAGTGTTGGGGCCTCAGCTATTTACAATCTATATTCATGCCTTAGACAAAGAGATGGAGAGTAATATCTGAGTTTGCTGATGATACCAAGCGAAGTGGGAAGGTAAGCTTTGGGGAGGAAACAGAGAGGCTGCAAAGAGATATAGACAGGTTAGGTGTGTGGGCAACAAGATGACAGATGGAGTATAATGTGGGGAAGTGTAAGTTATTCACTTTGATTGTAAGAATAGGAAAGCAGAATATTTTTTTAAAAGGTGTGAAATTTGTAAATGTTGATGTTCAAATGGACTTGGGTGTGCTCATACAAGGAATGCAGAAAGTTAGCATGCAGCTGCAACAAGCAATTAGGAAGGCAAATGGCAAGTTGGCCTTTATTGCAAGGAGATTGGAGGACAAGAATAAAGAAGTCTGTTACAATTGTACAGGGAACTGGTGCTGGAATACAGTGTGCAGTTTTGGTCTCCACTTTTAAGGAAGGATATACTTGTGTTGGGGGCAGTACAGTGAAGGGTCACTAGATTGGTCCCTGGGATGAGGGGGTTGTCCTATGATGAGAGGCTGAGTAAACTGGGTTTATATTCTCTGGAGTTTAGAAGAATGAGAGGCGATCTCATTGAAACCTACAAATTCTGAAGGGGTTTGACAGGGGAGATACTGAGAGATTGTTTCCCCCGGGCTGGGGAATCTCAAACACGGGGGCACAGTCTCAGGATAAGGGGCCTGGTCATTTAGGACTGAGATGAGGAGAAATTACTTCACTCAAAGGGCTGAGAATCTTTGGAATTCTCTACCCCAGAGGGTTGTGGATGCTGCATTGTTGAATATATTTAAGGCTAAGATAGGCTGATATCTGGTCTCAAAGGATATGGGGAGTGGACGGGACAGTGGAGTTGAAGTAGAAGATCAGCCAGGATCGGATTGAATGGTGGAGCAGGCTCTGAGGCTGAATAGTCTCCTCCTGCTCCATTCTCATGGGGCAGTTACATACAGACATACAAACTAGTTCACATTGAGAGATACAGTAAAGGGTGGGAAGATCAAGGGTGAGCAGTGAGAGTAGTGGAAGAGAGAGAGAGGGGTGAGGAAAGAAAAGAGATTCAGGTGAGTGGGGAAGAGGAAAGGAAGTGAGTGAGGGATCTAATTGAGGAGTAGGAGGGGTGGGTGAGGAGGGCAGGGGTAAAATGGGGGAAGGGTGCAGGGTGATTGCCGGTCACAGATTTAAGATGGAGCTGGGGTGCTCAAATTTATAGTGGCAGGGCAGGTTGGTGTACCTGAGAGCAGTGTACTGTCCCAGGCTGGTGTACCTGTGACCAGTATACTGCCCCAGGCTGGTGTACCTGTGACCAGTGTACTGCCCCAGGCTGGTGTACCTGTGAGCAGTGTACTGCCCCAGTCTGGTGTACCTGTGAGCAGTGTACTGTCCCAGGCTGGTGTACCTGTGAGCAGTGTACTGTCCTAGGCTGGTGTACCAGAGACCAGTGTACTGCCCCAGGCTGGTGTACCTGAGAGCAGTGTACTATCCTAGGCTGGTGTACCTGAGAGCAGTGTACTGTCCCAGGCTGGTGTACCTGTGAGCAGTGTACTGCCCCAGGCTGGTGTACCTGTGAGCAGTGTACTGTCCTAGGCTGGTGTACCTGTGACCAGTGTACTGTCCCAGGCTGGTGTACCAGAGAGCAGTGTACTGTCCCAGGCTGGTGTACCTGTGAGCAGTGTACTGTCCTAGGCTGGTGTACCTGTGACCAGTGTACTGTCCCAGGCTGGTGTACCAGAGAGCAGTGTACTGTCCCAGGCTGGTGTACCTGTGAGCAGTGTACTGTCCTAGGCTGGTGTACCTGAGAGCAGTGTACTGTCCCAGGCTGGTGTACCAGTGAGCAGTGTACTGTCCCAGGCTGGTGTACCTGTGAGCAGTGTACTGTCCTAGGCTGGTGTACCTGAGAGCAGTGTACTGTCCCAGGCTGGTGTACCTGTGAGCAGTGTACTGTCCTAGGCTGGTGTACCTGTGACCAGTGTACTGTCCCAGGCTGGTGTACCAGAGAGCAGTGTACTGCCCCAGGCTGGTGTACCTGTGAGCAGTGTACTGTCCCAGGCTGGTGTACCTGTGACCAGTGTACTGTCCCAGACTGGTGTACCAGAGAGCAGTGTACTGTCCCAGGCTGGTGTACCAGAGAGCAGTGTACTGTCCCAGGCTGGTGTACCTGAGAGCAGTGTACTGTCCCAGGCTGGTGTACCAGAGAGCAGTGTACTGTCCCAGGCTGGTGTACCTGTGACCAGTGTACTGTCCTAGGCTGGTGTACCAGACAGCAGTGTACTGTCCCAGGCTGGTGTACCTGTGAGCAGTGTACTGTCCCAGGCTGGTGTACCTGTGACCAGTGTACTGTCCCAGGCTGGTGTACCAGAGAGCAGTGTACTGTCCCAGGCTGGTGTACCTGTGACCAGTGTACTGTCCCAGGCTGGTGTACCTGTGACCAGTGTACTGTCCCAGGCTGGTGTACCAGAGAGCAGTGTACTGTCCCAGGCTGGTGTACCAGAGAGCAGTGTACTGTCCCAGGCTGGTGTACCTGTGACCAGTGTACTGTCCTAGGCTGGTGTACCTGAGAGCAGTGTACTGTCCCAGGCTGGTGTACCTGAGAGCAGTGTACTGCCCCAGGCTGGTGTACCTGAGAGCAGTGTACTAACAAAGGCTGGTGTACCTGAAAGCAGTGTACTGTCTTAGGCTGGTGTACCTGAGAGCAGTGTACTGCCCCAGGCTGGTGTACCTGAGAGCAGTGTACTAACAAAGGCTGGTGTACCTGAAAGCAGTGTACTGTCTTAGGCTGGTGTACCTGTGAGCAGCGTACTGTCCTAGGCTGGTGTACCTGAGAGCAGTGTACTGCCCCAGGCTGGTGTGCCTGAGAGCAGTGTACTGTCCTAGGCTGGTGTATATGGGATCAGTGTACTGTTCTATGCTGGTGTACCTGTGAGCAGTCTACTACCCCATGTTGGAGTACCTGTGAGTAATGTACTGCCCCAGGTTGGTGTACCTGAGAGCAGTGTACTGCCCCAGGTTGGTGTACCTGTGAGCAGTGTACTACCCCAGGCTGGTGTACCTGTGATCAGTGTACTGTCCCAGGCTGGTGTACCTGAGAGCAATGTACTGCCCCAGGCTGGTGTACCTGAGAGCAGTGTACTATCCTAGGCTTGTGTATCTGAGAGCAGTGTACTATCCTAGGCTGGTGTCTCTGAGAGCAATGAACTGTCCTAGGCTGGTCTACCTGAGAGCAGTGTACTGTTCTAGGCTGGTGTACCTGAGAGCAGTGTACTGCCCAAGGCTTGTGTACCTGAGAGCAGTGTACTGTCCTAGGCTGGTGTACCTGAGAGCAGTGTACTATCCTAGGCTGGTGTTCCTGAGAGCGGTGTACTGTCCAAGGCTGGTGTACCTGAGAGCAGTGTACTGTCCTAGGCTGGTGTAGCTGAGAGCAGTGTACTATCCTAGACTGGTGTACCTGAGAGCGGTGTACTGTCCAAGGCTGGTGTACCTGAGAGCAGTGTACAACCACAGGCTGGTGTACCTGAAAACAGTGTACTGTCCCAGGCTGATGTACCTGAGAGCAGTGTACTGCCCCAGAATGGTGTACTTGAGAGCAGTGTACTGTCCTAGGCTGGTGTACCTGAGAGCAGTGTACTGCCCAAGGCTGGTGTACCTGAGAGCAGTGTACAACTACAGGCTGGTATACCTGAGAGCAGTGTACAGTCCCAGGCTGGTGTACCTGAGTGCAGTGTACAGACCCAGGCTGGTGTACCTGAGAGCAGTGTACTTCCCCAGAATGGTGTACTTGAGAGCAGTGTACTGTCCTAGGCTGGTGTACCTGAGAGCAGTGTACTAACCCAGGCTGGTGTACCTGAAAGCACTGTACTGTCCTAGGCTGGTATACCTGAGAGCAGTGTACTGTCCTAGGCTGGTGTACCTGAGAGCAGTGTACTGTCCTAGGCTGGTGTACCTGAGAGCGGTGTACTGTCCTAGGCTGGTGTCCCTGTGAGCAGTGTGCTTTCTTAGGCTGGTGTACCAGTGAGCAGTGTACTGTCCCAGGCTGGTGTACCTGAAAGCAGTGTACTAACCCAGGCTGGTGTACCTGAAAGCAGTGTACTGTCATAGGCTGGTGTACCTGAGAGCAGTGTACTGTCCCAGGCTGGTGTACCAGAGAGCAGTGTACTAACCCAGGCTGGTGTACCTGAGGGCAGTGTACTGCCCTTGGCTGGTGTACCTGAGAGCAGTGTACTGACCCAGACTGGTGTTACTGTGAGCAGTGTACTGCCCCAGGTTGGTGTAACTGTGAGCAGTGCACTGTCCCAGGCTGGTGTACCTGTGAGCAGTGTACTGCCCTAGGCTGGTGTACCTGAGAGCAGTGTACTGACCCAGACTGGTGTACCTGAGAGCAGTGTACTGTCCTAGGCTGGTGTACCTATGAACAGTGTACTGCCCCAGGCTGGTGTACCTGTGAGCAATGTACTATCCTAGGCTGGTGTACCTGAGAGCAGTGTACTATCCTAGGCTGGTGTACCTGAGAGCAGTGTACTGTCCTAGGCTGGTGTACCTGAGAGCAGTGTACTGTCCCAGGCTGGTGTACCTGAGAGCAGTGTACTGTCCCAGGCTGGTATACCTGAAAGCAGTGTACGACCACAGGCTGGTGTACCTGAGAGCAATGTACTGCCCCAGGCTGGTGTACCTGAGAGCAGTGTACTGCCCCAGGCTGGTATATCTGAGAGCAGTGTACAGACCCAGACTGGTGTACCTGAGAGCAGTGTACTGTCCTAGGCTGGTGTACCTGAGAGCAATGTACTACCCCAGGCTGGTGTACCTGTGAGCAGTGTACTGCCCCAGGTTGGTGTACCTGTGAGCAGTGTACTGCCCCAGGTTGGTGTACCTGTGAGCAGTGTACTGCCCAGACTGGTGTACCTGAGAGCAGTGTACTGTCCTTGACTCGCGTACCTGTGAGCAGCGTACTGCCCTAGTCTGGTGTACCTGAGAGCAGTGTACTGCCCAGACTGGTGTACCTGAGAGCAGTGTACTGTCCTAGGCTGGTGTACCTGAGAGCAGTGTACTGTCCCAGGCTGGTATACCTGAAAGCAGTGTACGACCACAGGCTGGTGTACCTGAGAGCAATGTACTGCCCCAGGCTGGTGTACCTGAGAGCAGTGTACTGCCCCAGGCTGGTATATCTGAGAGCAGTGTACAGACCCAGACTGGTGTACCTGAGAGCAGTGTACTGTCCTAGGCTGGTGTACCTGAGAGCAATGTACTACCCCAGGCTGGTGTACCTGTGAGCAGTGTACTGCCCCAGGTTGGTGTACCTGTGAGCAGTGTACTGCCCCAGGTTGGTGTACCTGTGAGCAGTGTACTGCCCAGACTGGTGTACCTGAGAGCAGTGTACTGTCCTTGACTCGCGTACCTGTGAGCAGCGTACTGCCCTAGTCTGGTGTACCTGAGAGCAGTGTACTGCCCAGACTGGTGTACCTGAGAGCAGTGTACTGTCCTAGGCTGGTGTACCTGTGAGCAGTGTACTGTCCCAGACTGGTGTATCTGAGAGCAGTATACTGTCCCAGGCTGGTGTATCTGAGAGCAGTGTACTGTCCTAGGCTGGTATATCTGAGAGCAGTGTACTGTCCTATGCTGTTGTATCTGACAGCAGTGTACTGTCCTAGGCTGGTATATCTGAGAGCAGTGTACTGTCCTATGCTGTTGTATCTGAGAGCAGTGTACTGTCCTAGGCTGGTATATGTGAGAGCAGTGTACTGTCCTATGCTGTTGTATCTGAGAGCAGTGTACTGTCCTAGGCTGGTATATCTGAGAGCAGTGTACTGTCCTAGGCTTGTTTATCTGAGAGCAGTGTACTGTCCCAGGCTGGTGTACCTGGTGTACTCACTGCAGGATCTGCCCCACAGTTACAAACCAATATTGGGAAGGCGCTTGAAACTCGTGCTAGTCACCCCCATCTTTTTCGGTTGTGTGTGAGGTGGGTTTTGCGAATGTGGGGGTGGGGAAGCTGGGGTAGGGAAGGTGGGGGTTTGAATGGGGTAATGGGTGGGCAGAGAATACCCCGAGTGATGTGTTTCTCTCTAACTGGTGGTGTGTGTTTCGGGCAGATTCGATGCATATCGAGGATGTGGGCAGTTTGCAACGCCTGCAGGATATTCTCCATGAGGCCCTCCAGGATTATGAAGCCAGTCAACACCAGGAGGACCCCCAGCGGGCTGGTAAACTCCTGATGAGCCTCCCCCTCCTCAGGCAGACGGCCAGCAAGGCCGTTCAACACTTCTACAGCATCAAACTGGAAGGAAAGGTTCCTATGCACAAACTCTTCCTTGAAATGTTGGAGGCTAAAGTCTGACACTCTGACCTGCGGAGATAAACTAAAGTAAAATTCAAATGTCCTCTTCACTTATTTAACATGAAATCAATTAATCACTGGCCATGATCGATCATTTCTAAAAACCTATCTATGAATAGATATAAACTAGAGACTGGGATTGTGGTGTTCTGTGAATCTACATTCCGGAATCTTCACTCAGGACCAAGTTCACATTCAGTCCGACGCCAGCTGTGTAGACTGCCCTTTCCAGACTGTGACCAGACAGAGGGGTTCCGCTCCTGTGCTGCCAAACAGAGGGTCCTGTTCACCTCAGCCCCCAGACCATCGGAGGCTACAGGAAGGGTTGTGGAACTCAGAGAGTTGATGTGGCAGGAGCAACAAGTGAAATTCCTGAGACTGGATTGTGTAACTAGAGACTGATTGTCTTTTCTTTGATTAATAATACGGAAACATTGAAATTGTCACCAAATCTGAATCCCAGCAACGAATGGAAAACTTTAAGCAAAGCAAAGGGAATGTCGGTGGGTCGTGTGTATACCTCCCAGTCCACTGCCCAGGACGCAGTCTGTACTGGGGGAGAGGTGGGCAGCAAAGTGACACCTCACTCTGTGCAGGACCAGCCTGGAGTGAGCCCTGAGGGACTCCCCAAAGTGTCACCACACCCAACCCACACTGGAGCTGGTGCTTCAGAAAGATTAACACCGAGTCAGTGGGCAGCTAACCTGCTGACACATTCCACCCAGTCAATCTTCAAACTCACCTCCCACTGAAATTCAAGGTAAAGAGAACAGGAAAGATTCGTGACGGGATACAGAGGAGGGACATTGAACAGACTGGAGAGTGAGACATATTGGTGATCTGCAATGGAGGAGTTAGTTCGAACTGAGGTGAGGGGGCGAGGACACAGACACAGGGACTGGGATAATCCACCTCTCGAGGTTGGGGAGCAGAGGGGTGGAGGCATGTGGAGAACGGGGTCTGGAGGGAGAGGGAGGGACTGAGCAGCAGCAGGGACCAGGGTGTGGAGGAGGGGCTTTGACTGGAGGTTGGGGGTTGGGGGGGGTGGGTTTGGGGGGAGGGGAGAGAGATGGGGAGTGGGAGATAATGTGAGTGAAGGTGCGGTGAGATTCGGTGACTGTGGATGGGATTGGCCAGGAGAGTATTACTATCTGGATTAATGGTCAGGTGAAGGGAGAAGGTGAAGCTGGAGGGATTGGGAGTGAAGGTGAAGGTGGAGGGATTGGGAGTGAAGGTGAAGGTGGAGGGATTGGGAGTGAAGGTGAGGGTGGAGGGATTGGGAGTGAAGGTGAAGGTGGAGGGATTGGGAGTGAAGGTGAAGGTGGAGGGATTGGGAGTGAAGGTGAGGGTGGAGGGATTGGGAGTGAAGGTGAAGGTGGAGGGATTGGGAGTGAAGGTGAGGCTAGAGGGTTTGGGAGTGAAGGTGAGGCTGGAGGGATTGGGAGTGAAGGTGAGGCTGGAGGGATTGGGAGTGAAGGTGAGGGTGGAGGGATTGGGAGTGAAGGTGAAGGTGGAGGGATTGGGAGTGAAGGTGAAGGTGGAGGGATTGGGAGTGAAGGTGAGGCTGGAGGGATTGGGAGTGAAGGTGAAGGTGGAGGGATTGGGAATGAAGGTGAAGGTGGAGGGTTTGGGAGTGAAGGTGAGGCTGGAGGGATTGGGAGTGAAGGTGAAGGTGGAGGGATTGGGAGTGAAGGTGAAGGTGGAGGGATTGGGAATGAAGGTGAAGGTGGAGGGATTGGGAGTGAAGTTGAGGGTGGAGGGATTGGGAGTGAAGGTGAGGGTGGAGGGTTTGGGAGTGAAGGTGAGGCTGGAGGGTTTGGGAGTGAAGGTGAGGCTGGAGGGATTGGGAGTGAAGGTGAGGCTGGAGGGTTTGGGAGTGAAGGTGAGGCTGGAGGGTTTGGGAGTGAAGGTGAGGCTAGAGGGTTTGGGAGTGAAGGTGAGGCTGGAGGGATTGGGAGTGAAGGTGAGGCTGGAGGGTTTGGGAGTGAAGGTGAGGCTGGAGGGTTTGGGAGTGAAGGTGAGGCTGGAGGGTTTGGGAGTGAAGGTGAGGCTGGAGGGTTTGGAAGTGAAGGTGAGGCTGGAGGGATTGGGAGTGAAGTTGAGGCTGGAGGGTTTGGGAGTGAAGGTGAGGGTGGAGGGATTGGGAGTGAAGGTGAGGCTGGAGGGATTGGGAGTGAAGGTGAGGGTGGAGGGATTGGGAGTGAAGGTGAAGGTGGAGGGATTGGGAGTGAAGGTGAGGCTGGAGGGTTTGGGAGTAAAGGTGAGGCTAGAGGGTTTGGGAGTGAAGGTGAGGCTGGAGGGTTTGGGAGTGAAGGTGAGGCTGGAGGGTTTGGGAGTGAAGGTGAGGCTGGAGGGATTGGGAGTGAAGGTAAGGGTCGAGGGTTTGGGAGTGAAGGTGAGGGTGGAGGGTTTGGGAGTGAAGGTGAGGCTGGAGGGATTGGGAGTGAAGGTAAGGGTCGAGGGTTTGGGAGTGAAGGTGAGGCTGGAGGGATTGGGAGTGAAGGTGAGGCTAGAGGGTTTGGGAGTGAAGGTGAGGGTGGAAGGATTGGGAGTGAAGGTGAGGCTGGAGGGTTTGGAAGTGAAGGTGAGGGTGGAGGGATTGGGAGTGAAGGTGAGGCTGGAGGGTTTGGGAGTGAAGGTGAGGCTAGAGGGTTTTGGAGTGAAGGTGAGGCTGGAGGGTTTGGGAGTGAAGGTGAGGCTAGAGGGTTTGGGAGTGAAGGTGAGGCTGGAGGGTTTGGGAGTGAAGGTGAGGCTGGAGGGTTTGGGAGTGAAGGTGAGGCTAGAGGGTTTGGGAGTGAAGGTGAGGCTGGAGGCTTTGGGAGTGAAGGTGAGGGTGGAGGGTTTGGGAGTGAAGGTGAGGCTGGAGGGTTTGGGAGTGAAGGTGAGGCTAGAGGGTTTGGGAGTGAAGGTGAGGCTGGAGGGTTTGGGAGTGAAGGTGAGGCTAGAGGGTTTGGGAGTGAAGGTGAGGCTGGAGGGTTTGGGAGTGAAGGTGAGGCTAGAGGGTTTGGGAGTGAAGGTGAGGCTGGAGGGTTTGGGAGTGAAGGTGAGGCTAGAGGGTTTGGGAGTGAAGGTGAGGCTGGAGGGTTTGGGAGTGAAGGTGAGGCTGGAGGGATTGGGAGTGAAGGTAAGGGTCGAGGGTTTGGGAGTGAAGGTGAGGGTGGAGGGATTGGGAGTGAAGGTGAGGGTGGAGGGTTTGGGAGTGAAGGTGAGGCTAGAGGGTTTGGGAGTGAAGGTGAGGGTGGAGGGTTTGGGAGTGAACGTGAGGCTGGAGGGTTTGGGAGTGAAGGTAAGGGTCGAGGGTTTGGGAGTGAAGGTGAGGGTGGAGGGATTGGGAGTGAAGGTGAGGCTGGAGGGTTTGGGAGTGAAGGTGAGGCTGGAGGGATTGGGAGTGAAGGTGAGGCTGGAGGGTTTGGGAGTGAAGCTGAGGGTGGAGGGATTGGGAGTGAAGGTGAGGCTGGAGGGTTTGGGAGTGAAGGTGAGGGTGGAGGGATTGGGAGTGAAGGTGAGGCTGGAGGGTTTGGGAGTGAAGGTGAGGCTAGAGGGTTTGGGAGTGAAGCTGAGGGTGGAGGGATTGGGAGTGAAGGTGAAGGTGGAGGGATTGGGAGTGAAGGTGAAGGTGGAGGGATTGGGAATGAAGGTGAAGGTGGAGGGATTGGGAGTGAAGGTGAGGCTGGAGGGTTTGGGAGTGAAGGTGAGGCTGGAGGGATTGGGAGTGAAGGTGAGGCTGGAGGGATTGAGAGTGAAGGTGAGGCTGGAGGGTTTGGGAGTGAAGGTGAGGCTGGAGGGTTTGGGAGTGAAGATGAGGCTGGAGGGTTTGGGAGTGAAGGTGAGGGTGGAGGGATTGGGAATGAAGGTGAGGGTGGAGGGATTGGGAGTGAAGGTGAAGCTGGAGGGTTTGGAAGTGAAGGTGAGGCTGGAGGGATTGGGAGTGAAGTTGAGGCTGGAGGGATTGGGAGTGAAGTTGAGGGTGGAGGGATTGGGAGTGAAGGTGAGGCTGGCGGGATTGGGAGTGAAGGTGAGGGTGGAGGCATTGGGAGTGAAGGTGAGGGTGGAGGGTTTGGGAGTGAGGTTGAGGCTAGAGGGTTTGGGAGTGAAGATGAGGCTGGAGGGTTTGGGAGTGAAGGTGAGGGTCGAGGGTTTGGGAGTGAAGGTGAGGGTGGAGGGTTTGGGAGTGAAGGTGAGGCTGGAGGCTTTGGGAGTGAAGGTGAGGGTGGAGGGATTGGGAGTGAAGGTGAGGGTGGAGGGTTTGGGAGTGAAGGTGAGGCTGGAGGATTTGGGAGTGAAGGTGAGGGTGGAGGGATTGGGAGTGAAGGTGAGGGTGGAGGGTTTGGGAGTGAGGTTTAGGCTAGAGGGTTTGGGAGTGAAATTGAGGGTGGAGGGATTGGGAGTGAAGTTGAGGCTGGAGGGATTGGGAGTGAAGGTGAGGGTGGAGGGTTTGGGAGTGAGGTTTAGGCTAGAGGGTTTGGGAGTAAAGGTGAGGCTGGAGGGTTTGGGAGTGAAGGTGAGGCTGGAGGGTTTGGGAGTGAAGGTGAGGCTGGAGGATTTGGGAGTGAAAGTGAGGGTGGAGGGTTTGGGAGTGAAGGTGAGGCTGGTGGGTTTGGGAGTGAAGATGAGGGTGGAGGGATTGGGAGTGAAGGTGAGGGTGGAGGGTTTGGGAGTGAGGTTTAGGCTAGAGGGTTTGGGAGTGAAGATGAGGCTGGAGGGTTTGGGAGTGAAGGTGAGGCTAGAGGGTTTGGGAGTGAAGGTGAGGGTGGAGGGTTTGGGAGTGATGGTGAGCCTGGAGGGTTTGGGAGTGAAGGTGAGGCTAGAGTGTTTGGGAGTGAAGGTGAGGCTGGAGGGATTGGGAGTGAAGGTGAGGCTGGAGGGTTTGGGAGTGAAGGTGAGGCTGGAGGGTTTGGGAGTGAAGGTGAGGCTGGAGGGTTTGGGAGTGAAGGTGAGGGTGGAGGGTTTGGGAGTGAAGGTGAGGCTGGAGGGATTGGGAGTGAAGGTAAGGGTCGAGGGTTTGGGAGTGAAGGTGAGGCTGGAGGGTTTGGGAGTGAAGGTGAGGCTAGAGGGTTTGGGAGTGAAGGTGAGGGTGGAAGGATTGGGAGTGAAGGTGAGGCTGGAGGGTTTGGAAGTGAAGTTGAGGCTGGAGGGATTGGGAGTGAAGCTGAGGGTGGAGGGTTTGGGAGTGAAGGTGAGGCTGGAGGGATTGGGAGTGAAGGTGAGGCTGGAGGGTTTGGGAGTGAAGGTGAGGGTGGAGGGTTTGGGAGTGAGGTTGAGGCTAGAGGGTTTGGGAGTGAAGGTGAGGCTGGAGGGTTTGGGAGTGAACTCGAGGTGAAGGATGAAATATTGAGTCTGAGATTCCGAGCAAAGTGAATCATTTCCTGTGGCAGCTGCGTAGAGTTAATTCTTCTCAATAATTCTAGTTTCACTGATCAAAGTAAGTATAGAATAAACCTATATCCTAGGAAAGAGAAAATGCATTTGGACCCTTGCAATTTACCAGTTTCATCTTCTTCCCATAAACCTCAATCCCAGCCATTCATCTTCTCATTATATCCCTCAATCCTAGCCATTCATCTTCTTCCCATATCCCTCAATCCCAACTATTCATCTTCTCCCAATATCCCTCAATCCCCACCACTCATCTTCTCCTCATATCCCGCAATCCCAGCCACGCATCTTCTTCCCATATCCCTCAATCCGAGCCATTCATCTTCTTCCCATATCCCTCAATCCCAGCCATTCATCTTCTTCCCATATCCATAAATCCTAGCCACTCATCTTCTCCTCATATCCCTAAATCCCACACACTCATCTTCTTCCCATATCCCTCAACCCAAGACACCCATCTTCTCCCCATATCCCTCAAACCCAGCCACTCATCTTCTTCCCATATCCCTCAAACCCAGCCACACATCTTCCCATATCCCTCAAACCCAGTCACTCATCTTCTTCCCATATCCATCAATCCCAGCCATCCATCTTCTCCCCATATCCCTCAATCCAAGCCACTCATCTTCTCCCCATATCCCTCAATCCCATTCACTCATCTTCGCCCCATATCCCTCAATCCCAGACACCCATCTTCTCCCCATATCCATCAATCCAAGCCACCCATCATCTCCCCATATCGCTCAATTCCAGCCAACCATTTTTTCCCCATATCCCTCAATCTCAGCCAATCATCCTCTCCTCATATCCCTCAATCCAAGCCACTCATCATCTTCCCATATCCCTCAATCCAAGCCACCCATCTTCCCCCCATATCCCTCAATCCCAGCCACACACCTTCTTCCCATATCCCACAGGCTCAGCCACCCATCTTCTCCCCATATCCCTCAATCCCAGCCACTCATCTTCTCCACATATCCCTCAATCCCAGCCACTCATCTTCTTCCCATATCCATCAATCCCAGCCAACAATCTTCTCCTCATATCCATCAACACAAGTCACCCATCTTCTCCCCATATCCCTCAATCCCAGACACTCATCTTCTCCCCATATCCCTCAATCCCAGACACTCATCTTTTTCCCATATCCCTCAGTCACAGCCACCCATCTTCTCCACATATCCCTCAATCAAAGCCAATCATCTTCCCCCCATATCCCGCAGTAACAGCCACCATCATCTCCCCATATCCCTCAGTCACAGCCACCCATCTTCTCCTCATATCCCACAATCTCAGCCACTCATCTTCTCCTCATATCCCACAATCCCAGCCACCCATCTTCTCCTCATATCCCACAATCCCAGCCATTCATCTTCTCCTCATATCCCACGATCCCAGCCACTCATCTTCTCCTCATATCCCTCAATCCCAGCCACTCATCTTCCCCACATATCCCACAATCCCAGCTACTCAACTTCTCCTCATATCCCTTAATCCCAGCCACTCATCTTCTCCTCATATCCCACAATCCCAGCTACTCAACTTCTCCTCATATCCCTCAAAACCAGCCACCCATCTTCTCCCCATATTACTCAACCCCAACCATCCATCCTCTTCCTATATCACTGAATCCCAGCCACTCATCCTCTCCTCATATCCCTCAATCCCAGCCACTCATCTCCTTCTCATATCCCTCAATCCCAGCCACCCATCTTCTCCCCATATACCCCAATCCCAGCCACTTATCTTCTTCATATATCCCTCAATCCCAGCCTCCCATCTTCTCCCCATATCTCTCAAACCCAGCCACTCATCTTCTTCCCATATCCCTCAATCCCAGCCACTCATCTTCTTCACATATCCATCAATCCCAGCCACCCATCTTCTCCCCATATCCCTCAATCCAAGCCACTCATCTTCTCCCCCTATCCCTCAATCCCATCCACTCATCTTCACCCCATATCCCTCAATCCCAGACACCCATCTTCTCCCCATATCCATCAATCCAAGCCACCCATCATCTCCCCATATCGCTCAATTCCAGCCAGCCATCTTTTCCCCATATCCCTCAATCTCAGCCAATCATCCTCTCGTTATATCCCTCAATCCCAGCCACTCATCCTCTTCCCATATCCCTCAATCCCATCCAATCATTTTCTTCCCATATCCCTCAATCCAAGCCACTCATCTTCTCCCCCTATCCCTCAATCCCATCCACTCATCTTCACCCCATATCCCTCAATCCCAGACACCCATCTTCTCCCCATATCCATCAATCCCAGACACCCATCTTCTCCCCATATCCCTCAATCTCAGCCACTCATCTTCTTCCCATATCCATCAATCCCAGCTACCCACCTTCTCCCCATATCCCTCAATCCCAACATTTCATCTTCTACCCATATCCATCAATCCCAGCCACTCATCGTCTTCCCATATCTCTCAATGCCAGCCACCCCTCTTCTCCCCATATCCCTCAATCCCAGCCAGTCATCTTCTCCTCATTGCCCTCAATCCCAGCCACCCATTTAATCCCCATATCCCTCAATCCCAGACACCCATCTTCTTCCCATATCCCTCAATCAGAGCCACCCATCTTTTCCCCATATCCCTCAATCCCATCCATTAATCTTCTCCCCATATCCCTCAATCCCAACACTTCATCTTCTTCCCATATCCCTCAATCCCAGCCACTCATCTCCTTCCCATATCCATCAATCCCAGCTACCCACCCTCTCCCCATATCCCTCAATCCCAACACTTCATCTTCTTCCCATATCCCTCAATCCCAGCCACTCATCTTCTCCCCATATCCCTCAATCACAGCCACCCATCCTCTCTCCATATCCCTCAATCCCATCCACTCATCTATTTCCCATTAAACACAGCCGCCCATCTTCTTCCCCTATCCCTCAATCACAGCCACTTATCTTCTCCCCATATCCCTCAATCCCAACCATTCATCTTCTCCACCTATCCCTCAATCCCAGCAACTCATCTTCTCCTCATATCCCTCAAACCCAGACACTCATCTTCTCCTCATAACCCTCAATCACAGCCACCCATTCTAGCCCCATAGCCCTCAATCCCAGCCATTCATCTTCTTCCCATATCCCTCAAACACAGCCACTCATCTTCTACCCATATCCCTTAATCCAAGCCACCCATCTTCTCTCCATGTCCCTCAATCCCATCCACTCATCTTCTTCCCGGATCCCTCAATCCCAGCCACTCATCATCTTCCCATATCCATCCATCCCAGCCACCCATCTTCTCCCCATATCCCTCAATCCCATCCACTCATCCTCTTCCCATATTCCACAATCCCAGCCATCTATCTTCTCCACATACCCCTCCATCCCAGCCACCCATCACCCCATTTCCCTCAATCCTAGCCAATCATCTTCTCCCCATATCCCTCAATCCCAGCCACCCATCTTCTCCCGATATCCATCAATCCCAGCCACTCATCATCTTCCCATATCCCTCAAACCCAGCCACTCATCTTCTTTCCATATCCCTCAATCACAGCCACTCATCTTCTCCCCATATCCCTCAATCCAGGCCAGCCATCTTCTTCCCATATCCCATGATCCCATCCACTCATCTTCTCCTCATATCCCTTAATCCCATCCATTCATGTTCTCCCCATGTCCCTCAATCCCAGCCACCCATCATCTCCCCATATCCCTCAATCCTAGACACCCATCTTCTCCTCATATCCCTCAGTCCGAGCCACCCATCTTCTTCCCATATCCCTGAATTCCAGCCATCAATCATCTCCCCATATCTGTCAATCCCAGACACCCATCGTCTCCTCATATCCCTCAATCCGAGCCACCCATCTTATCCCCATATCTCTCAAACCCAGCCATTCATCTTCTTCCCATATCCCTGAATCCCAGCCAATCATCTTCTTCCCATATCCATCAATCCCAGCCAACGATCTTCTACCCATATCCCTCAATCCCAGACACCCATCCTCTCCCCATATCCCTCAATTCCAGCAAGCCAATTTCTCCCAATATTCCTCAATCCCAGCCACTCATCCACTCCTCATAACCCTCAATCCCAGCCACTCATTTTCTTCCCATAGCCCTCAATTGCAGCCGCCCATCTTCTCCCCATATCCCTCAATTCCAGCCATTCATGTTCTTCCCATATCCCTCAATCCCAGTCCCCCATCTTCTACTCATATCCCTCAATCCCAGTCCCCCATCTTCTACTCATATCCCTCAATTCCAGCCATTCATGTTCTTCCCATATCCCTCAATCCCAGCCACTCGTCTTCTTCCCATATACCTCAATCCCAGCCACCCATCTTCTCCACATATCCCTCAATCCCAGCCACTCAGCTTCTTCCCATATCCCTCAATCACAGCCACCCATCTTCTCCCCATATCCCTCAATCAGATCCACCCATCATCTCCACATATCGCTCAATCCCAGCCACTCATCTTCTCCTCATATCCCTCAATCCCAGCCACCCATTCTAGCCCCATAGCCCTCAATCCCAGACATTCATCTTCTTCCCAGATACCTCAAACACAGCCACTCATCATCTCCTCTTATCCCTCAATCCGAGCCACACATCTTCTTCCCATATCCCACAATCTAAGCCACCCATCTTCTCCCCATATCCCTCAATCGCAGCCACGCATCTTCTCCTCATATCTCTCATTCCCAGCCACCCATCTTCTCCCCATATCCCTCAATCCCAGCCAACCATCTGCTCCCCATATCCCTCAATACCAACCAATCATCTTCTCCTCATATCCCTCAATCCCAGCCACCCATCTTCTCCCCATATCCCTCAATACCAGCCACTAATCTTCTCCCCATTTCCCTCAATACTAGCCTCTCATCTTCACCCCATATCCCTCAATTCCAGCCACTCATCTTCTCCCTATATCCCTCAAACCCAGCCACTCATCCTCTTCCCATATCCCTCAATCACACCCACCCATCTTCTCCCCATATCCCACAATCCAACCATCCATCTTTACCCCATATCCCTCAATCCCAGCCATCCATCTTCTCCCCATATCCCTCAGTCGCATCCAATCATCTTCTTCCCATATCCATCAAACCCAACCATCCATTGTCTCCCTATATCCCTCAATCCCAGCCACACCTCTTCTTCCCATATCACTCAGTCACAGCCATCCATCTTCTCCCCATATCCCTCAATCCCATCCACTCATCTTCTTCCCATATCCCTCAATCACAGCTACTCATCTTCTTCCCATATCCCTCAATCCGAGCCAACCATCTTCTCCCCATATTCCTCAATCCCAGCCACCGATCTTCTCCCCATATCCCTCAATCGCAGCCACCCATCTTCTTCTCATATCCCTCAATCCCAGCCACCCAACTTCTCCCCATATCTCGCAATCCCAGCCACCCATCTTCTCCCCATACCCCTCAATCCCAGCCACCCATCTTCTCCCCATATCCCTCAATCCCAGCCATCATCTTCTCCCCATATCCCTCAATCCCAGCCACTCAACCTCTCCCCATTTCCCTCAATCACAGCCACCCATCTTCTCCCCATGTCCCTCATTCCCAGCCACTCATATTCTCCCGATATGCTTCAATCCCAGCCACTCATCTTCTCCTCATATCCCTCAATCCCAACCCCTTAACTTCTCCTCATATCCCTCAATCCCAGCCACTTATCTTCTTCCCATATCCTTCAATCCCAGCCACCCATCATCTTCCCATTTCCCTCAATCCCAGCCACCCATCTACTTCCCATATCCCTCATTCCCAGCCACTCATCTTCTTCCAAAATCCCTCAATTCCAGCCACTCATTGTCTCCTCATATCCCTCAATCCCAGCCAAGCATCTTCTCCAAAAATCCCTCAATCCCAGCCACCCATCTTCTCCCCATATCCCTCAATCCCAGGCACTGATCTTCTTCCCATATCCCTCAATCCCAGCCACTCATCTTCTCCTCATATCCCTCAATCGCAGCCACTTATCTTCTCCCCTTTTCCCTCAATCCCAGCCAATCATCTTCTCCCCATATCCCTCAATCCCAGCCACACATCTTCTCCCCTTATGCATCAATCCCAGCCAATCAACTTCTCCCCATATCCCTCAATCCCAGCCACCCATCTTCTCCCCATATCCCTCAATCACAATCATTCATCTTCTTCCCATATCCATCAATCCCAGCCACCCATCTTCTCCCCATATCCCACAATCCCATCCACTCATCTTCTTCCCATATCCCTCAATCACAGCTACTCATCTACTTCCCATATCCCTCAATCCGAGCCACCCATCTTCTCCCCATATCCCTCAATCACAATCATTCATCTTCTTCCCATATCCATCAATCCCAGCCACACATCTTCTCCCCATATCCCACAATCCCATCCACTCATCTTCTTCCCATATCCCTCAATCACAGCTACTCATCTTCTTCCCATATCCCTCAATCCGAGCCAACCATCTTCACCCCATATCCCTCAATCCCAGCCACCGATCTTCTCCCCATATCCCTCAATCGCAGCCACCCATCTTCTTCTCATATCCCTCAATCCCAGCCACCCATCTTCTCCCCATATCCCTCAATCCCAGCCATCATCTTCTCCCCATATCCCTCAATCCCAGCCACTCAACCTCTCCCCATTTCCCTCAATCACAGCCACCCATCTTCTCCCCATATCCCTCAATTCCAGCCACTCATCTTATTCTCATATCCCTCAATCCCAGCCACCCATCTTCTCCCCATGTCCCTCATTCCCAGCCATTCATATTCTCCCGATATGCTTCAATCCCAGCCACTCATCTTCTCCTCATATCCCTCAATCCCAACCCCTTAACTTCTCCTCATATCCCTCAATCCCAGCCACTTATCTTCTTCCCATATCCCTCAATCCCAGCCACCCATCTACTTCCCATATCCCTCATTCCCAGCCACTCATCTTCTTCCAAAATCCCTCAATTCCAGCCACTGATTGTCTCCTCATATCCCTCAATCCCAGCCAAGCATCTTCTCCCAAAATCCCTCAATCCCAGCCACTCATCTTCTCCCCATGTCCCTCAATCCCAGCCACTCATCTTCTCCCCATATCCCTCAATCCCAGCCACCCATCTTCTCCCCATATCCCTCCATCCCAGCCACTCATCTTCTCCTCATATCCCTCAATCGCAGCCACTTATCTTCTCCCCTTTTCCCTCAATCCTAGCCAATCATCTTCTCCCCATATCCATCAATCCCAGCCACACATCTTCTCCCCTTATGCCTCAATCCCAGCCACTCATGTTATTCCCATATCCCTCAGTCACATCCACCCATCTTCTCCCCATATCCCTCAATCCCATCCACTCATCTTCTTCTGATATCCCACAATCCCAGCCACTAATCTTCTCCTCATATCCCTCAATCACAGCCACCCATCTTCTCCCCATGTCCCTCATTCCCAGCCACTCATCTTCTCCTCATATCCCTCAATCGCAGCCACCCATCTTCTACCCATAACCCTCAATCCCAGCCACTAATCTTCTTCCCATATCCCTCAATCCCAGCCACCCATCTTCTCCCCATATCTTTCAATCCAGCCATTCATCTTTCCCAGATATCCCTCAGTCACAGCCACACATCGGCTCTCCATATCCCTCAATCCAAACCACCCATTTTCTCCCCATATCCCTCAATCGCATCCAATCATCTTCTTCCCATATCCCTCAATACCAGCCACTCATATTCTTCCCATATCCATCAAACCCAGCCACCCATTGTCTCCCTATATCCCTCAATCACAGCCACACCTCTTCTTCCCATATCCCTCAGTCAAAGTCACCCATCTTCTCCCAATATCCCACCATCCCATCCACTTATCTTCTTCCCATATCCCTCAATCCTAGCCAACCATCTTCTCCCCATATCCCTCAATCCCAGCCAATCAACTTCTCCCCATGAACCTCAATTCCCAGCCACCCAGCTTCTCCCCATATTCCTCAATCCCAGCCACCCATCTTCTCCGCAATTCCCTCAATCCCAGCCACTCGACTTCTCTTCATATCCCTCAATCCCAGCCACTCATCTTCTCGTCATATCCCTCAATCCCATCCAATAATCATCTTCCCATATCGCCCAATACCAGCCACTCATCCTCTTCCCATATCCAACAATCCAAGCCACCCATCCTCTCCCCCTATCACTCAATCCCAGCCACTCAGCTTCTTCCCATATCCCTCAGTCACAGCCACCCATCTTCTCCACATATCTCTCAATCCCATCCAATCATCTTCTTTCCATACCCCCAAGCGCAGTCACCCATCTTCTTCCCATATCCATCAGTCCCAGCCACCCATCTTCTCCCCATATCACTCAATCCCAGCCACTCATCTTGTCCCCATATCCCTCAATCCCAGCAACTCATCTTCTTCCCAGTTCCATCAATCCCAGCCACACATCTTTTCCCCATATCCCTCAATCCCAGGCATTCGTCTTACTCCTATATCGCTCAATCCCTGCCATTCATCTTCTACCCATATCGATTAATCCCAGCTGCCCATCTTCTCGCCATATCCCTCAATCCAAGTCAGTCATCTTCTCCTCATTGCCCTCAGTCCCAGCCATCCATTTTATCCCCATATCCCTCAATCCCAGCCATTCATCATCTTCCCATATCCCACAATCCCAGCCACTCATCTCCTTCCGATATCCTTCAATCCAAGTCACCCATCTTCTCCCCATATCCCTCAATCGCAGCCACCAATCTTCTCCTCATATCTCTCAATCACAGCCACCCATCTTCTTCCCATATCTCACAATCCCAGCCACACATCAGCTCCCCATAACCCTCAATCCCAACCACTCATCTTCTCCACATATCCTTCAATCCCAGCCTCCCATCTTCTCCCCATATCCCTCTATCGCAGCCACCCCTCTTCTCCCCATATCTCTCAATCCCAGCCATCCATCTTTTCCCCATGTCCCTCAATCCCAGCCACTCATCTTCTCCCCATATCCCTCAATCCAAGCAACCCACCTTCTCCCCATATCTCTCAATCCCATCCACTCATCTTCTCCCGATATCCCTCAATCCAAGCCACCCATCTTCTCCCCATATCTCTCAATCCCATCCAGTCATCTTATTCCCATTTCCCTCAATCCTAGCCACTCATCTTGTCCCCATATCCCTCAATCCCAGCCACCCATCTTCCCCCCATATCCCTCAATCCCAGCCATTCATCATCTTCCCATATCCCACAATCCGAGCCACTCATCTCCTTCCGATATCCTTCAATCCAAGTCACCCATCTTATCCCCATATCCCTCAATCGCAGCCACCCATTTTCTCCTCATATCTCTCAATCACAGCCACCCATCGGCTCCCCATATCCCTCAATCCCAGCCACTCAACTTCTCCCCATATCCTTTAATCCCGGCCACTCATCTTCTCCTCATATCCCTCAATCCCAGCCACACATTTCTCCCCATATCTCTCAATCCCAGCCACTCATCTTCTCCTCATATCCCTCAATCCCAGCCACTCAACTTCTCCTCATATCCCTCAATCCCAGCCACTCATCTTCTACCCATATCCCTCAATTCCAGCCACTCATCTTCTTCCATATCCCTCAATCCCAGCCACTCATCTTCTTCCCATATCCCTCAATCACAGCCACCCATCTTCTCCCGATATCCCTCAATCCAAGCAACCCATCTTCTCCCCATATCTCTCAATCCCATCCACTCATCTTCTTCCCATATCCCTCAATCACAGCCACCCATCTTCTCCCGATATCCCTCAATCCAAGCAACTCACCTTCTCCCCATTTCCCTCAATCCCAGCCATTCATCATCTTCCCATATCCCACAATCCGAGCCACTCATCTCCTTCCGATATCCTTCAATCCAAGTCACCCATCTTATCCCCATATCCCTCAATCGCAGCCACCCATTTTCTCCTCATATCTCTCAATCACAGCCACCCATCTTCTTCCCATATCTCTCAATCCCAGCCACACATCTGCTCCCCATATCCCTCAATCACAGCCACCCATCTTCTTCCCATATCTCTCAATCCCAGCCACACATCTGCTCCCCATAACCCTCAATCCCAACCACTCATCTTCTCCCCATATCCCTCTATCGCAGCCACCCCTCTTCTCCTCATATCTCTCAATCCCAGCCATCCATCTTTTCCCCATGTCCCTCAATCCCAGCCACTCATCTTCTCCCCATATCCCTCAATCCCAGCCACTCAACTTCTCCCCATATCCCTTAATCCCGGCCACTCATCTTCTCCTCATATCCCTCAATTCCAGCCACACATTTCTCCCCATATCTCTCAATCCCAGCCACTCATCTTCTCCTCATATCCCTCAATCCCAGCCACTCAACTTCTCCTCATATCCCACAATCCCAGCCACCCATCTTCTCCCCATATCCCTCAATCCCAGCCACTCATCTTCTTCCCATTTCCCTCAATCCTAGCCACTCATCTTGTCCCCATATCCCTCAATCCCAGCCACCCATCTTCCCCCCATATCCCTCAATCACAGCCATTCATCATCTTCCCATATCCCACAATCCGAGCCACTCATCTCCTTCCGATATCCTTCAATCCAAGTCACCCATCTTATCCCCATATCCCTCAATCGCAGCCACCCATCTTCTCCTCATATCTCTCAATCACAGCCACCCATCGGCTCCCCATATCCCTCAATCCAAGCCACCCATCTTCTCCCCATATCTCTCAATCCCATCCATTCATCTTCTTCCCATATTCCTCAATCCCAGCCACTCTTCTTCTTCCCATATCCATCAATCCCAGCCTCCCATCTTCTCCCCATATCCCCCTATTGCAGCCACCCCTCTTCTCCTCATATCTCTCAATTCCAGCCACACATCTTCTTCGCATATCCCTCAATCCCAGCCACTCAACTTCTCCTCATATCCCTCAATCCCAGCCACACATCTTCCCATATCCCTCAATCCCAGCCACTCATCTTCTACCCGTATCCCTCAATCCCAGCCACTCATCTTCTTCCATATCCCTCAATCCCAGCCACTCATCTTCTTCCCATATCCATCAATCCCAGCCACCCATCTTCGCCCGATATCCCTCAATCCAAGCGACCCATCTTCTCCCCATATCCCTCAATCCCGGCCACTCATCTTCTCTTCATATCCCTCAATCCCAGCCACCCATCTTTTCCCCATATGCGTCAATCCCATCCAGTCATCTTCTTCCAAATCCCACAATCCCATCCACCCATCTTCTCCCCATATCCCACAATCCCAGCGACCAATCTTCTCCCCATATCCCTCAAACCTTGCCACTCATCTTGTCCCCATATCCCTCAATCCCATTCATCCATTTTCTCACCATATCCCTCAATCCCAGCCATTCATCTTTTCCTTATTACCCTCAATCCCAGCCGCCCATCTTTTCCCCATGTCCCTCAATCCCAGCCACTCATCTTCTCCCCATATCCCTCCATCCCACCAGACATCTTCTACCCATATCTCTCAATCACAGCCACCCATCTTCTTCGCATATCTCGCAATCCCAGCCACCCATCCGCTCCCCACATCCCTCAATCCCAGCCATTCATCTTCTCCCCATATCCTTCAATCCCAGCCTCCCATCTTCTCCCCATATCCCTCTGTCGCAGCCACCCATTTTCTCCACATATCCCTCAATCCCGGCCACTCAACTTCTCCCCATATCCCATAATCCCGGCCACTCATCTTCTCCTCATATCCCTCAATCCCAGCCACCCATTTCTCCCCATGTCTCTCAATCCCAGCCACTCATCCTCTCCTCATATCCGTCAATCCCAGCCACTCCTCTTCTTCCCATATCCATCAATCCCAGCCACCCATCTTCTCCCCATATCCGTCAATCACATCCAGTCATCTTCTTCCCATATCCCTCAATCCCAGCCACTCATCTTCTTCCCATATCCCTCAATCACAGCCACCCATCTTCTCCCGATATCCCTCAATCCAAGCCACTCATCTTCTTCCCATATCCATCAATCACAGCCGCCCATCTTCTCCCCATATCCGTCAATCCCATCCAGTCATCTTCTTCCCATATCCCACAATCCCAGCCACCCATCTTCTCCCCATATCCCACAATCCCAGCCACCCATCTTCTCCCCATATCTCTCAATCCCAGACACCCATCTTGTTCCCATATCCCTCAGTCCCAGCGAGCCATCTTCTACCCATATCCCTCAATTCCAGACACTCACCTTCTCCCCATATCCCTCAACCCCAGCCACTCATCTTCTCCCCATATCCCTCAATCCCAGCCACCCATTTTCTCCACATATCCCTGAATCCCAACCACTGATCTTCTTCCCATATCCCTCAATCCCAGCCGCTCATCTTCTCCTCATATCCCTCAATCCCAGCCATTGATCTTCTCCCCATATCCCTCAATCCCGGCCACCCATCTTCTCCCCATATCCCTCCATCCCAGCCACTCATCTTCTCCCCATATCCCTCAATCCCAGCCACTCATCTTCTTCCTTATCCCTCAATCCCAGCCACCCATTTTTTCCCATATCCCTCAATCCTAGCCACCCATCTTCTTCCAGTATCCCACAGTCCCAAACAGCCATCTTCTACCCATATCCCTCAATTCCTGCCACTCATCTTCTCCCCATATCCCTCAACCCCAGCCATTCATCTTCTCCCCATATCCCTCAATCCCGGCACCCATCTTCTCCCCATATTCCTGAATCCCAACCACTGATATTCTTCCCATATCCCTCAATCCCAGCCACTCATCTTCTCCCCATATCCCTCAATCCCAGCCACTCAACCTCTCCCCATATCCCTTAATCCCGGCCACTCATCTTCTCCTCATATCCCTCAATCCCAGCCAGCCATTTCTTCCCATATCCCGCAATCCCAGCCACTCATCTTCTCCCCATATCCATCAAACCCAGCCACCCATCTTCTTCCATATCCCTCAATCCCAGCCACTCATCTTCTTCCATATCCCTCAATCCCAGCCACTCATCTTCTTCCCATAACCCTCAATTACAGCCACCCATCTTCTCCCGATATCTCTCAATCCAAGCCACTCATCCTCTTCCCATATCCCTCAATCCCAGCCACTCTTCTTCTTCCCATATCCATCAATCCCAGCCACCCATCTTCTCCCCATATCCCACAATCCCAGCCACCCATCTTCTCCCCATATCCCTCAATCCCAAGCCACTCATCTTCTTCCCACTTCCCTAAAACCTAGCCACTCATCTTGTCCCCATATCCCTCAATCCCAGCCACCCATCTCCTCCCCATATCCCTCAATCCCAGCCACTCAACCTCTCCCCATATCCCTTAATCCCGGCCACTCATCTTCTCCTCATATCCCTCAATCCCAGCCAGCCATTTCTTCCCATATCCCGCAATCCCAGCCACTCATCTTCTCCCCATATCCATCAAACCCAGCCAGCCATCTTCTTCCATATCCCTCAATCCCAGCCACTCATCTTCTTCCATATCCCTCAATCCCAGCCACTCATCTTCTCCCCATATCCCTCTATCGCAGCCACCCCTCTTCTCCTCATATCTCTCAATCCCAGCCATCCATCTTTTCCCCATGTCCCTCAATCCCAGCCACTCATCTTCTCCCCATATCCCTCAATCCCAGCCACTCAACTTCTCCCCATATCCCTTAATCCCGGCCACTCATCTTCTCCTCATATCCCTCAATCCCAGCCACACATTTCTCCCCATATCTCTCAATCCCAGCCACTCATCTTCTCCTCATATCCCTCAATCCCAGCCACTCAACTTCTCCTCATATCCCACAATCCCAGCCACCCATCTTCTCCCCATATCCCTCAATCCCAGCCACTCATCTTCTTCCCATTTCCCTCAATCCTAGCCACTCATCTTGTCCCCATATCCCTCAATCCCAGCCACCCATCTTCCCCCCATATCCCTCAATCACAGCCATTCATCATCTTCCCATATCCCACAATCCGAGCCACTCATCTCCTTCCGATATCCTTCAATCCAAGTCACCCATCTTATCCCCATATCCCTCAATCGCAGCCACCCATCTTCTCCTCATATCTCTCAATCACAGCCACCCATCTTCTCCCGATATCCCTCAATCCAAGCCACCCATCTTCTCCCCATATCTCTCAATCCCATCCATTCATCTTCTTCCCATATTCCTCAATCCCAGCCACTCTTCTTCTTCCCATATCCATCAATCCCAGCCTCCCATCTTCTCCCCATATCCCCCTATTGCAGCCACCCCTCTTCTCCTCATATCTCTCAATTCCAGCCACACATCTTCTTCGCATATCCCTCAATCCCAGCCACTCAACTTCTCCTCATATCCCTCAATCCCAGCCACACATCTTCCCATATCCCTCAATCCCAGCCACTCATCTTCTACCCGTATCCCTCAATCCCAGCCACTCATCTTCTTCCATATCCCTCAATCCCAGCCACTCATCTTCTTCCCATATCCATCAATCCCAGCCACCCATCTTCGCCCGATATCCCTCAATCCAAGCGACCCATCTTCTCCCCATATCCCTCAATCCCGGCCACTCATCTTCTCTTCATATCCCTCAATCCCAGCCACCCATCTTCTCCCCATATCCGTCAATCCCATCCAGTCATCTTCTTCCAAATCCCACAATCCCATCCACCCATCTACTCCCCAAATCCCACAATCCCAGCCACCAATCTTCTCCCCATATCCCTCAATCCCAGCCACTCATCTTCTTCCCATTTCCCTCAAACCTTGCCACTCATCTTGTCCCCATATCCCTCAATCCCATTCATCCATTTTCTCACCATATCCCTCAATCCCAGCCATTCATCTTTTCCTTATTACCCTCAATCCCAGCCGCCCATCTTTTCCCCATGTCCCTCAATCCCAGCCACTCATCTACTCCCCATATCCCTCCATCCCACCAGACATCTTCTACCCATATCTCTCAATCACAGCCACCCATCTTCTTCGCATATCTCGCAATCCCAGCCACCCATCCGCTCCCCACATCCCTCAATCCCAGCCATTCATCTTCTCCCCATATCCTTCAATCCCAGCCTCCCATCTTCTCCCCATATCCCTCTGTCGCAGCCACCCATCTTCTCCACATATCCCTCAATCCCAGCCACTCAACATCTCCCCATATCCCATAATCCCGGCCACTCATCTTCTCCTCATATCCCTCAATCCCAGCCACCCATTTCTCCCCATGTCTCTCAATCCCAGCCACTCATCCTCTCCTCATATCCATCAATCCCAGCCACTCCTCTTCTTCCCATATCCATCAATCCCAGCCACCCATCTTCTCCCCATATCCGTCAATCACATCCAGTCATCTTCTTCCCATATCCCTCAATCCCAGCCACTCATCTTCTTCCCATATCCCTCAATCACAGCCACCCATCTTCTCCCGATATCCCTCAATCCAAGCCACTCATCTTCTTCCCATATCCATCAATCACAGCCGCCCATCTTCTCCCCATATCCGTCAATCCCATCCAGTCATCTTCTTCCCATATCCCACAATCCCAGCCACCCATCTTCTCCCCATATCCCACAATCCCAGCCACCCATCTTCTCCCCATATCTCTCAATCCCAGACACCCATCTTGTTCCCATATCCCTCAGTCCCAGCGAGCCATCTTCTACCCATATCCCTCAATTCCAGACACTCACCTTCTCCCCATATCCCTCAACCCCAGCCACTCATCTTCTCCCCATATCCCTCAATCCCAGCCACCCATTTTCTCCACATATCCCTGAATCCCAACCACTGATCTTCTTCCCATATCCCTCAATCCCAGCCGCTCATCTTCTCCTCATATCCCTCAATCCCAGCCATTGATCTACTCCCCATATCCCTCAATCCCGGCCACCCATCTTCTCCCCATATCTCTCCATCCCAGCCACTCATCTTCTCCCCATATCCCTCAATCCCAGCCACTCATCTTCTTCCTTATCCCTCAATCCCAGCCACCCATTTTTTCCCATATCCCTCAATCCTAGCCACCCATCTTCTTCCAGTATCCCACAGTCCCAAACAGCCATCTTCTACCCATATCCCTCAATTCCTGCCACTCATCTTCTCCCCATATCCCTCAACCCCAGCCATTCATCTTCTCCCCATATCCCTCAATCCCGGCACCCATCTTCTCCCCATATTCCTGAATCCCAACCACTGATATTCTTCCCATATCCCTCAATCCCAGCCACTCATCTTCTCCCCATATCCCTCAATCCCAGCCACTCAACTTCTCCCCATATCCCTTAATCCCGGCCACTCATCTTCTCCTCATATCCCTCAATCCCAGCCAGCCATTTCTTCCCATATCCCGCAATCCCAGCCACTCATCTTCTCCCCATATCCATCAAACCCAGCCACCCATCTTCTTCCATATCCCTCAATCCCAGCCACTCATCTTCTTCCATATCCCTCAATCCCAGCCACTCATCTTCTTCCCATATCCCTCAATCACAGCCACCCATCTTCTCCCGATATCCCTCAATCCAAGCCACTCATCTTCTTCCCATATCCCTCAATCCCAGCCACTCTTCTTCTTCCCATATCCATCAATCCCAGCCACCCATCTTCTCCCCATATCCCACAATCCCAGCCACCCATCTTCTCCCCATATCCCTCAATCCCAAGCCACTCATCTTCTTCCCACTTCCCTAAAACCTAGCCACTCATCTTGTCCCCATATCCCTCAATCCCAGCCACCCATCTTCTCCCCATATCCCACAATCCCAGCCACCCATCTTCTCCCCATATCCCTCAATCCCAAGCCACTCTTCTTCTTCCCACTTCCCTAAAACCTAGCCACTCATCTTGTCCCCATATCTCTCAATCCCAGCCACCCATCTTCTCCCCATATCTCTCAATCCCAGACACCCATCTTTTCCCCATGTCCCTCAATCCCAGCCACTCATCTTCTCCCCATATCCCTCAGTCCCAGCCACTCAACTTCTCCCCATATCCCTCAATCCCAACCACTCATCTTCTCCTCATATCCCTCAATACCAGCCACCCATTTCTCCCCATATCTCTCAATCCCAGCCACTCATCTTCTTCTCATATCCCTCAGTCCCAACCACTCAACTTCTCCTCATATCCCTCAATCCCAGCCACACATCGTCTCTCCATATCACTCCATCCCAGCCACTCATCTTCTTCTCATATCCCTCAGTCCCAGCCACTCATCTTCTCCCCATATCCCTCAATCCCAGCCACTCATCTTCTCCCCATATCCTTCAATCCCAGCCTCCCATCTTCTCCCCATATCCCTCTGTCGCAGCCACCCATCTTCTCCACATATCCCTCAATCCCAGCCACTCAACTTCTCCCCATATCCCATAATCCCGGCCACTCATCTTCTCCTCATATCCCTCAATCCCAGCCACCCATTTCTCCCCATGTCTCTCAATCCCAGCCACTCATCCTCTCCTCATATCCGTCAATCCCAGCCACACCTCTTCTTCCCATATCCATCAATCCCAGCCACCCATCTTCTCCCCATATCCGTCAATCACATCCAGTCATCTTCTTCCCATATCCCTCAATCACAGCCACCCATCTTCTCCCGATATCCCTCAATCCAAGCCACTCATCTTCTTCCCATATCCCTCAATCCCAGCCACTCATCTTCTTCCTATATCCATCCATCACAGCCGCCCATCTTCTCCCCATATCCGTCAATCCCATCCAGTCATCTTCTTCCCATATCCCTCAATACCAGCCACCCATTTCTCCCCATATCTCTCAATCCCAGCCACTCATCTTCTTCTCATATCCCTCAGTCCCAACCACTCAACTTCTCCTCATATCCCTCAATCCCAGCCACACATCGTCTCTCCATATCCCTCCATCCCAGCCACTCATCTTCTTCTCATATCCCTCAGTCCCAGCCACTCATCTTTTCCCCATATCCCTCAATCCCAGCCACCCATCTTCTTCCCATATCCCTCAATCCTAGCCACCCATCTTCTTCCCATATCCCTCAGTCCCAGCGAGCCATCTTCTACCCATATCCCTCAATTCCAGACACTCATCTTCTCCCCATATCCCTCAACCCCAGCCACTCATCTTCTCCCCATATCCCTCAAACCCAGCCACCCATCTTCTCCACATATCCCTGAATCCCAACCAATGATCTTCTTCCCATATCCCTCAATCCCAGCTGCTCATCTTCTCCTCATATCCCTCCATCCCATCCACCGATCTTCTCCCCATATCCCTCAATCCCGGCCACTCATCTTCTCCCCATATCCCTTAATCCCAGCCACTCATCTTCTCCCCATATCCCTCCATCCCAGCCACTCAGCTTCTCCCCATATCCATCAATCCCAGCCACCCATCTTCTCCCCATATCCCTCAATCCCAGCCACCCATCTTCTCCCCATATCCCTCCATCCCAGCCATTCATCTTCTCCCCATATCCCTCCATCCCAGCCATTCATCTTCTCCTCATATCCCTCAATCCCAGCCACTCATCTTCTTCCAAATCCCTCAATCCCAGCCACCCATTTTTTCCCAAATCCCTCAATCCTAGCCACCCATCTTCTTCCCATATCCCACAGTCTCAGCCAGCCATCTTCTACCCATATCCCTCAATTCCAGCCACTCATCGTCTCCCCATACCCCTCAATCCCGGCCACCCATCTTCTCCCCATATCCCTGAATCCCAACCACTGATATTCTTCCCATATCCCTCAATCCCAGCCACTCAACTTCTCCCCATATCCCTTAATCCCGGCCACTCATCCTTTCCTCATATCCCTCAATCCCAGCCAGCCATTTCTTCCCATATCCCACAATCCCAGCCACCCATTTTCTCCCCATATCCCTCAATCCCAGCCACCCACCTTCTCCCCATATCCCTCAATACCGGCCACTCATCTTCTCCTCATATCCCTCAATCCCAGCCACCCATTTCTCCCCATATCTCTCAATCCCAGCCACTCATCTTCTTTCCATATCCCACAGTCCCAACCACTCAACTTCTCCTCATATCCCATCTTCTTCCCATTTCCCTCAATCCTAGCCACTCATCTTGTCCCCATATCCCTCAATCCCAGCCACCCATCTTCTCCCCATATCCGACATCCAGCCACTCATCTCCTTCAGATATCCTTCAATCCAAGTCACCCATCTTCTCCCCATATCCCTCAATCGCAGCCACCCATCTTCTCCTCATATCTCTCAATCACAGCCACCCATCTTCTCCCCATATCTCTCAATCCCAGCCACCATCTTCTCCCCATATCCCTCAATCCCAGCCACTCATCTTCTCATATCCCTCAATCCAGCCACCATCTTCTCCCAATCCTCAATCCCAGCCATCCATCTTTTCCCATATCCCTTCTCAGCCACTCATCTTCTACCCATATCCCTCAATCCCAGCCACTCAACTTCTCCCCATATCCCTCAATCCCGGCCACTCATCTTCTCCTCATATCCCTCAATCCCAGCCACTCATTTCACAGTCCCAACCACTCAACTTCTCCTCATATCCCTCAATCCCAGCCACTCAACTTCTCCCCATATCCCTTAATCCCGGCCACTCATCTTCTCCTCATATCCCTCAATCCCAGCCACACATTTCTCCCCATATCTCTCAATCCCAGCCACTCATCCTCTCCCCATATCCCTCTATCGCAGCCACCCCTCTTCTCCTCATATCTCTCAATCCCAGCCATCCATCTTTTCCCCATGTCCCTCAATCACAGCCACCCATCTTCTCCCGATATCCCTCAATCCAAGCAACCCATCTTCTCCCCATATCTCTCAATCCCATCCACTCATCTTCTTCCCATATCCCTCAATCACAGCCACTCATCTTCTCCCGATATCCCTCAATCCAAGCCACTCATCTTCTCCCCATATCTCTCAATCCCATCCAGTCATCTTATTCCCATATCCCTCAATCCCAGCCACTCTTCTTCTTCCCATATCCATCAATCCCAGCCACCCATCTTCTCCCCATATCTGTCAATCCCATCCAGTCATCTTCTTCCCATATCCCACAATCCCAGCCATCCATCTTCTCCCCATATCCCTCAATCCCAGCCACTCATCTTCTTCCCATTTCCCTCAATCCTAGCCACTCATCTTGTCCCCATATCCCTCAATCCCAGCCACCCATCTTCCCCCCATATCCGACAATCCGAGCCACTCATCTCCTTCAGATATCCTTCAATCCAAGTCACCCATCTTCTCCCCATATCCCTCAATCGCAGCCACCCATCTTCTCCTCATATCTCTCAATCACAGCCACCCATCTTCTTCCCATATCTCTCAATCCCAGCCACACATCTGCTCCCCATAACCCTCAATCCCAACCACTCATCCTCTCCCCATATCCCTCTATCGCAGCCACCCCTCTTCTCCTCATATCTCTCAATCCCAGCCATCCATCTTTTCCCCATGTCCCTCAATCCCAGCCACTCATCTTCTCCCCATATCCCTCAATCCCAGCCACTCAACTTCTCCCCATATCCCTTAATCCCGGCCACTCATCTTCTCCTCATATCCCTCAATCCCAGCCACACATTTCTCCCCATATCTCTCAATCCCAGCCACTCATCTCCTCATATCCCTCAATCCCAGCCACTCAACTTCTCCTCATATCCCACAATCCCAGCCACCCATCTTCTCCCCAGATCCCTCAATCCCAGCCACTCATCTTCTTCCCATTTCCCTCAATCCTAGCCACTCATCTTGTCCCCATATCCCTCAATTCCAGCCACCCATCTTCCCCCCATATCCCTCAATCCTAGCCATTCATCATCTTCCCATATCCCTCAATCCGAGCCACTCATCTCCTTCCGATATCCTTCAATCCAAGTCACCCATCTTATCCCCATATCCCTCAATCGCAGCCACCCATCTTCTCCTCATATCTCTCAATCACAGCCACCCATCTTCTTCCCATATCCCTCAATCCCAGCCACTCATCTTCTCCCCATATCCCTCAATCACAGCCACCCATCTTCTCCCGATATTCCTCAATCCAAGCCACCCATCTTCTCCCCATATCTCTCAATCCCATCGAGTCATCTTCTTCCCATATCCCTCAATCCCAGCCACTCTTCTTCTTCCCATATCCATCAATCCCAGCCTCCCATCTTCTCCCCATATCCCCCTATTGCAGCCACCCCTCTTCTCCTCATATCTCTCAATGCCAGCCACACATCTTCTTCGCATATCCCTCAATCCCAGCCACTCAACTTCTCCTCATATCCCTCAATCCCTGCCACACATCTTCTTCCCATATCCCTCAATCCCAGCCACGCATCTTCTACCCGTATCCCTCAATCCCAGCCACTCATCTTCTTCCATATCCCTCAATCCCAGCCACTCATCTTCTTCCCATATCCATCAATCCCAGCCACCCATCTTCGCCCGATATCCCTCAATCCAAGCGACCCATCTTCTCCCCATATCCCTCAATCCCGGCCACTCATCTTCTCCTCATATCCCTCAATCCCAGCCACCCATCTTCTCCCCATATCCGTCAATCCCATCCAGTCATCTTCTTCCAAATCCCACAATCCCATCCACCCATCTTCTCCCCATATCCCACAATCCCAGCCACCCATCTTCTCCCCATATCCCTCAATCCCAGCCACTCATCTTCTTCCCATTTCCCTCAATCCTTGCCACTCATCTTGTCCCCATATCCCTCAATCCCATTCATCCATTTTCTCACCATATCCCTCAATCCCAGCCATTCATCTTTTCCTTATTACCCTCCGCTCATCTTCTCCTCATATCCCTCAATACCAGCCATTGATCTTCTCCCCATATCCCTCAATCCCGGCCACTCATCTTCTCCCATATCCCTCAATCCCAGCCACCCATCTTCTCCCCATATCCCTCCATCCCAGCCACTCATCTTCTCCCCATATCCCTCAATCCCAGCCACTCATCTTCTTCCTTATCCCTCAATCCCAGCAACCCATTTTTTCCCATATCCCTCAATCCTAGCCACCCATCTTCTTCCAGTATCCCACAGTCCCAGCCAGCCATCTTCTACCCATATCCCTCAATTCCTGCCACTCATCTTCTCCCCATATCCCTCAACCCCAGCCATTCATCTTCTCCCCATATCCCTCAATCCCGGCACCCATCTTCTCCCCATATTCCTGAATCCCAACCACTGATATTCTTCCCATATCCCTCAATCCCAGCCACTCATCTTCTCCCCATATCCCTCAATCCCAGCCACTCAACTTCTCCCCATATCCCTTAATCCCGGCCACTCATCTTCTCCTCATATCCCTCAATCCCAGCCAGCCATTTCTTCCCATATCCCGCAATCCCAGCCACTCATCTTCTCCCCATATCCATCAAACCCAGCCACCCATCTTCTTCCATATCCCTCAATCCCAGCCACTCATCTTCTTCCATATCCCTCAATCCCAGCCACTCATCTTCTTCCCATATCCCTCAATCACAGCCACCCATCTTCTCCCGATATCCCTCAATCCAAGCCACTCATCTTCTTCCCATTTCCCTCAATCCCAGCCACTCTTCTTCTTCCCATATCCATCAATCCCAGCCACCCATCTTCTCCCCATATCCCACAATCCCAGCCACCCATCTTCTCCCCATATCCCGCAATCCCAAGCCACTCATCTTCTTCCCACTTCCCTAAAACCTAGCCACTCATCTTGTCCCCATATCCCTCAATCCCAGCCACCCATCTTCTCCCCATATCCCACAATCCCAGCCACCCATCTTCTCCCCATATCCCTCAATCCCAAGCCACTCTTCTTCTTCCCACTTCCCTAAAACCTAGCCACTCATCTTGTCCCCATATCTCTCAATCCCAGCCACCCATCTTCTCCCCATATCTCTCAATCCCAGACACCCATCTTTTCCCCATGTCCCTCAATCCCAGCCACTCATCTTCTCCCCATATCCCTCAGTCCCAGCCACTCAACTTCTCCCCATATCCCTCAATCCCAACCACTCATCTTCTCCTCATATCCCTCAATACCAGCCACCCATTTCTCCCCATATCTCTCAATCCCAGCCACTCATCTTCTTCTCATATCCCTCAGTCCCAACCACTCAACTTCTCCTCATATCCCTCAATCCCAGCCACACATCGTCTCTCCATATCCCTCCATCCCAGCCACTCATTTTCTTCTCATATCCCTCAGTCCCAGCCACTCATCTTCTCCCCATATCCCTCAATCCCAGCCACCCATCTTCTTCCCATATCCCTCAATCCTAGCCACCCATCTTCTTCCCATATCCCTCAGTCCCAGCGAGCCATCTTCTCCCCATATCCCTCAACCCCAGCCACTCATCTTCTCCCCATATCCCTCAAACCCAGCCACCCATCCCCTCCACATATCCCTGAATCCCAACCACTGATCTTCTTCCCATATCCCTCAATCCCAGCCGCTCATCTTCTCCTCATATCCCTCCATCCCAGCCACCGATCTTCTCCCCATATCCCTCAATCCCGGCCACTCATCTTCTCCCCATATCCCTCAATCCCAGCCACTCATCTTCTCCCCATATCCCTCCATCCCAGCCACTCATCTTCTCCCCATATCCATCAATCCCAGCCACCCATCTTCTCCCCATATCCCCCAATCCCAGCCACCCATCTTCTCCCCATATCCCTCCATCCCAGCCACTCATCTTCTCCCCAAATCCCTCCATCCCAGCCACTCATCTTCTCCTCATATCCCTCAATCCCAGCCACCCATTTTTTCCCAAATCCCTCAATCCTAGCCACCCATCTTCTTCCCATATCCCACAGTCCCAGCCAGCCATCTTCTACCCATATCCCTCAATCCTAGCCACCCATCTTCTTCCCATATCCCACAGTCCCAGCCAGCCATCTTCTACCCATATCCCTCAATTCCAGACACTCATCTTCTCCCCATATCCCTCAATTCCAGCCACTCATCTTCTCCCCATACCCCTCAATCCCGGCCACCCATCTTCTCCCCATATCCCTGAATCCCAACCACTGATATTCTTCCCATATCCCTCAATCCCAGCCACTCAACTTCTCCCCATATCCCTTAATCCCGGCCACTCATCCTTTCCTCATATCCCTCAATCCCAGCCAGCCATTTCTTCCCATATCCCACAATCCCAGCCTCCCATTTTCTCCCCATATCCCTCAATCCCAGCAACCCATCTTCTCCCCATATCCCTCAATCCCAGCCACCCATCTTCTCCTCATATCTCTCAATCCTAGCCACCCACCTTCTCCCCATATCCCTCAATACCAGCCACTCATCTTCACCTCATATCCCTCAATCGCAGCCACCCATTTCTCCCCATATCTCTCAATCCCAGCCACTCATCTTCTTTCCGTATCCCACAGTCCCAACCACTCAACTTCTCCTCATGTCCCTCAATCCCAGCCACTCATCTTCTCCCCATATCCCTCAATCCCAGCCACTCATCTTTTCCATATCCCTCCATCCCAGCATCTCATCTTCTACCCATATCCCTCAATCCCAGCCACTCATCTTCTTCCATATCCCTTAATCCCAGCCAGCCATCTTCTACCCATATCCCTCAATTCCAGCCACTCATCTTATCCTCATATCCCTCAATCCCAGCCTCGCACCTCCTTCCGATATCCTTCAATCCAAGTCACCCATTTTCTCCCCATATCCCTCAATACCGGCCACTCATCTTCACCTTATATCCCTCAATCCCGGCCACCCATTTCTCCCCATATCTCTCAATCCCAGCCACTCATCTTCTTTCCGTATCCCACAGTCCCAACCACTCAACTTCTCCTCATATCCCTCAATCCCAGCCACTCATCTTCTCCCCATATCCCTCAGTCCCAGCCACTCATCTTTTCCATATCCCTCCATCCCAGCATCTCATCTTCTACCCATATCCCTCAATCCCAGCCACTCATCTTCTTCCATATCCCTTAATCCCAGCCAGCCATCCTCTACCCATATCCCTCAATTCCAGCCACTCATCTTATCCTCATATCCCTCAATCCCAGCCTCGCACCTCCTTCCGATATCCTTCAATCCAAGTCACCCATTTTCTCCCCATATCCCTCAAACCCAGCCACCCATCTTCTCCCCATATCCCTCAAACCCAGCCAACCATCTTCTCACGATATCCCTCAATCCCAGCCACCCATCTTCTCCCCATATCCCTCCATCCCAGCCACTCATCTTCTCCCCATATCCCTCCATCCCAGCATCTCATCGTCTACCCATATCCCTCAATCCCAGCCACTCATCTTCTTCCATATCCCTCAATCCCAGCGACTCATCTTCTCCCCATATCCTTCAATCCCAGCCTCCCATCTTCTCCCCATATCCCTCTATCGCAGCCACCCATCTTCTCCTCATATCTCTCAATCCCAGCCACTCATCTTCTCCCCATATTCATCAATCCCAGCCACTCAACTTCTCCCCATATCTGTTAATCCCAGCCACTCATCGTCTCCTCATATCCCTCAATCCCAGCCACCCATTTCTCCCCATGTCTCTCCATCCCAGCCACTCATCTTCTCCTCATATCCCTCAATCCCAGCCACTCATCTTCTTCTCATATCCATCAATCCCAGCCACCCATCTTCTCCCCATATCCATCAATCCCATCCAGTCATCTTCTTCCCATATCCCTCAATCCCAGCCACTCATCTTCTTCCATATCCCTCAATCCCAGCCACCCATCTTCTCCCCATATCCATCAATCCCATCCAGTCATCTTCTTCCCATATCCCTCAATCCCAGGCACTCATCTTCTTCCATATCCCTCAATCCCGGCCACTCATCTTCTTCCCATATCCCTCAATCACAGCCACTCATCTTCTCCCCATATCCCTCAATCACAGCCATTCATCTTCTTCCCATATCCATCAATCCCAGCCGCCCATCTTCTCCCTATATCCGTCAATCCCATCCAGTCATCTTCTTCCCATATCCCACCATCCCAGCCACCCATCTTCTCCCCATATCCCACAATCCCAGGCACCCATCTTCTCCCCATATCCCTCAATCCCAAGCCACTCATCTTCTTCCCACTTCCCTCAATCCCGGCCACTCATCTTGTCCCCATATCCGTTCAATCCCAGCCACCCATCTTCTCCCCATATCCCTCAATCCCAGCCAACCATCTTCTCCCCATATCTCTCAAACCCAGCCAACCATCTTCTCCCCATGTCCCTCAATCGCAGCCACCCATCTTCTCCTCATATCTCTCAATCACAGCCACCCATCGTCTTCCCATATCTCACAATCCCAGCCACCCATCTGCTCCCCACATCCCTCAATCCCAGCCACTCATCTTCTTCACATATCCTTCAATCCCAGCCTCCCATCTTCTCCCCATATCCCTCTGTTGCAGCCACCCATCTTCTCCTCATATCTCTCAATCCCAGCCAGCCATCTTCTCCTCATATCTCTCAATCCCAGCCACCCATCTTCTCCTCATATCTCTCAATCCCAGCCACTCAACTTCTCCCCATATCCGTTAATCCCAGCCACTCATCTTCTCCTCATATCCCTCAATCCCAGCCACCCATTTCTCCCCATGTCTCTCCATCCCAGCCACTTATCTTTTCCTCATATCCCTCAATCCCAGCCACTCATCTTCTTCTCATATCCATCAATCCCAGCCACCCATCTTCTCCCCATGTCCGTCAATCCCATCCAGTCATCTTCTTCCCATATCCCTCAATCCCAGCCACTCATCTTCTTCCATATCCCTCAATCCCAGCCACTCATCTTCTTCCCATATCCCTCAATCACAGCCACTCATCTTCTTCCCATATCCATCAATCCCAGCCGCCCATCTTCTCCCTATATCCGTCAATCCCATCCAGTCATCTTCTTCCCATATCCCACCATCCCAGCCACCCATCTTCTCCCCATATCCCACAATCCCAGGCACCCATCCTCTCCCCATATCCCTCAATCCCAAGCCACTCATCTTCTTCCCACTTCCCTCAATTCTAGCCACTCATCTTGTCCCCATATCCCTCAATCCCAGCCACCCATCTTCTCCCCATATCCCTCAATCCCAGGCATTCATCGTTTCCTCATATCCCTCAATCCCAGCCACCCATCTTCTCCTCATATCTCTCAATCCCAGCCACCCATCTTCTCCACATATCCATCAATCCCAGCCACTCATCTTCTCCCCATATCCCTCCATCCCAGCCACTCATCTTCTCCCCATATCTCTCAATCCCAGACACCCATCTTTTCCCCATGTCCCTCAATCCCAGCCACTCAACCTCTCCCCATATCCCTCAATACCGGCCACTCATCTTCTCCCCATATCCCTCAATCCCAGCCACTCATCTTCTCCTCATATCCCTCAATCCCAGCCACCCATTTCTCCCCATATCTCTCAATCCCAGCCACTCATCTTCTTTCCATATCCCTCAGTCCCAACCACTCAACTTCTCCTCATATCCCTCAATCCCAGCCACTCATCTTCTCCCCATATCCCTCCATCCCAGCCACTCATCTTCGACCCATATCCCTCAATCCCAGCCACTCATCTTTTCCATATCCCTCAATCCCAGCCACTCATCTTCGACCCATATCCCTCAATCCCAGCCACTCATCTTTTCCATATCCCTCAATCCCCGCCACCCATCTTCTTCCCATATCCCTCAGTCCCAGCCACTCATCTTCTCCTCATATCCCTCAACACCAGCCACTCATCTTCTCCCCATATCCCTCAATACCAGCCACCCATCTTCTCCCCATATCCCTCAATCCCAGCCACTCATCTTCTTCCACATCCCTTAATCCCAGCCAGCCATCTTCTACCCATATCCCTCAATTCCAGCCACTCATCTTATCCTCATATCCCTCAATCCCAGCCTCGCACCTCCTTCCGATATCCTTCAATTCAAGTCACCCATTTTCTCCCCATATCCGTCAATCCCATCCACTCATCTTCTCCCCATATCCCTCAATCCCAGCCACTCATCTTCTCCCCATATCCCTCAATCCCAGCCACTCATCTTCTTCCCATTTCCCTCAATCCCAGCCACTCATCTTCTTCCGTATCCCTTAATCCCAGACACCCATCTTCTACCCATATCCCTCAATTCCAGCCACTCATCTTATCCTCATATCCCTCAATCCCAGCCTCGCACCTCCTTCCGATATCCTTCAATCCAAGTCGCCCATTTTCTCCCCATATCCCTCAAACCCAGCCACCCATCTTCTCCCCATATCCCTCAAACCCAGCCAACCATCTTCTCCCCATATCCCTCAATCACAGCCACCCATCTTCTCCTCATATCTCGCAATCACAGCCACCCATCGTCTTCCCATATCTCGCAATCCCAGCCACCCATCTGCTCCCCACATACCTCAATCCCAGCGACTCATCTTCTCCCCATATCCTTCAATCCCAGCCTCCCATCTTCTCCCCATATCCCTCTATCGCAGCCACCCATCTTCTCCTCATATCTCTCAATCCCAGCCACTCATCTTCTCCCCATATTCATCAATCCCAGCCACTCAACTTCTCCCCATATCTGTTAATCCCAGCCACTCATCTTCTCCTCATATCCCTCAATCCCAGCCACCCATTTCTCCCCATGTCTCTCCATCCCAGCCACTCATCTTCTCCTCATATCCCTCAATCCCAGCCACTCATCTTCTTCTCATATCCATCAATCCCAGCCACCCATCTTCTCCCCATATCCATCAATCCCATCCAGTCATCTTCTTCCCATATCCCTCAATCCCAGCCACTCATCTTCTTCCATATCCCTCAATCCCGGCCACTCATCTTCTTCCCATATCCCTCAATCACAGCCACTCATCTTCTTCCCATATCCATCAATCCCAGCAACTCATCGTCTCACCATATCCCTCAATCCCGGCCACTCATCTTCTTCCCATATCCATCAATCCCAGCTGCCCATCTTCTCCCTATATCCATCAATCCCATCCAGTCATCTTCTTCCCATATCCCTCAATCCCAGCCACTCATCTTCTCCCCATATCTCTCAATCCCAGCCACTCATCTTCTTCCCATATCCCACAATCCCAGCCACCCATCTTCTCCCCATATCTCTCAATCCCAGCCACTCATCTTCTTCCCATATCCCTCAATCCCAGCCACCCATGTTCTCCCCATATCCCTCAATCCCAGCCAACCATCTTCTCCCCATATCCCTCAAACCCAGCCACCCATCTTCTCCCCATATCCCTCAATCCCAGCCACCCATCTTCTCCTCATATCTCTCAATCACAGCCACCCATCGTCTTCGCATATCTCGCAATCCCAGCCACCCATCTGCTCCCCATATCCCTCTATCGCAGCCAGCCATCTTCTCCTCATATCTCTCAATCCCAGCCTCTCATCTTCTCCCCATATCCATCAATCCCAGCCACTCAACTTCTCCCCATATCCGGTAATCCCAGCCACTCATCTCTCCCCATGTCCGTCAATCCCAGCCATTCATCTTCTTCCCATATCCCTCAATCACAGCCACTCATCTTCTTCCCATATCGATCAATCCCAGCCGCCCATCTTCTCCCCATATCCGTCAATCCCATCCACTCATCTTCTCCCCATATCCCTCAATCCCAGCCACTCATCTTCTCCCCATATCCCTCAATCCCAGCCACTCATCTTCTTCCCATTTCCCTCAATCCCAGCCACTCATCTTCTCCCCATATCCCTCAATCCCAGCCACTCATCTTCTTCCCATTTCCCTCAATCCCAGCCATTCATCTTTTCCTCATATCCCTCAATCCCAGCCACCCATTTTCTCCCCATATCCCTCAATCTCAGCCACCCATCTTCTCCTCATATCTCTCAATCCCAGCCACTCATCTTCTCCTCATATCCCTCAATCCCAGCCACACATCTTCTTCCCATATCCCTCAATCCCAGCCACACATCTTCTTCCCATATCCCTCAATCCCAGCCAGTCATTTTCTACCCACATCCCTCAATCCCAGCCACTCATCTTCTTCCATATCCCTCAATCGCAGCCACTCATCTTCTTCCCAAGTCCCTCAATCACAGCCACCTATCTTCTCCCGATATCCCTCAATCCAAGCCTCCCATCTTCTCCCCATATCTCTCAATCATATCCACTCATCTTCTTCCCATATCCCACAATCCCAGCCATCCATCTTCTCCCCATATCCCACAATCCCAGCCACCCATCTTCTCCCCATATCCCTCAATCCCAGCCACTCATCTTCTTCCCATTTCTCTCAATCCTAGCCACTCATCTTGTCCCCATATCCCTCAATCCCCGCCATTCAGCTTTTCCTCATATCCCTCAATCCCAGCCTCCCATCTTCTCCCCATATCTCTCACACCCAGCCACCCACCTTTTCCCCATGTCCCTCAATCCCAGCCACTCATCGTCTCCCCTTATCCCTCAATCCCTGCCACTCAACTTCTCCCCATATCCCTCAATCCCGGCCACTCATCTTCTCCTCATATCCCTCAATCCCAGCCACCCATTTCTCCCCATATCTCTCAATCCCAGCCACTCATCTTCTACTCATATCCCTCATCCCAACCACTCAACTTCTCCCCATATCCCTCCATCCCAGCCACTCAAAATCTCCCCATATCCCTCAATCCCAGCCACTCATCTTCACCCCATATCCCTCCATCCCAGCCACTCATCTTCTCCCCATATCCCTCAATCCCAGCCACCCATCTTCTCCCCATATCCCACAATCCCAGCCACCGATCCTCTCCCCATATCCCTCAATCCCAGCCATTCATCTTCTCCTCATATCCCTCTATCCCAGCCACTCATGTTCTCCCCATATCCCTCAATCCTAGTCTCTCATCTTCTCCCCATACCCCTCAATCCCAGCCACCTATCTTCTCCTCATTTCCTCAATCCCAGCCACTCATCTTCTCCCCATATCCCTCAATCCCAGCCACTCATCTTCTCCCCTTACCCCTCAATCCCGGCCACCCATCTTCTCCCCATATCCCTGAATCCCAACCACTGATCTTCTTCCCATATCCCACAATCCCAGGCACTCATCTTCTCCCCATATCCCTCAATCTCAGCCACTCATCTTCTCCCCATATCCCTCAATCACAGTCTCTCATCTTCTCCCCATATCCCTCAATCCCAGCCACTCATGTCTCCCCATATCCCTCAATCCCAGTCTCTCATCTTATCCCCATTTCCTTCAATCCCAGCCACCCATCTTCTCCTCATTTCCTCAATCCCAGCCACTCATCTTCTCCCCATATCCCTCAATCCCAGCCACCCATCGTCTTCCCATATCGATCATTACGCAAGCGCATTGTAGTTATCCGTTTACCTGTTACATTTTCCTCTTCAGTTTCCTCTCTTGGTCAGGAATTTGGTTGCTCCATTCCAATAACATAGTGCTGGTTCTCAATCCACCTCAGCAACAGCCTCCTGGGGAATGTGGGTAGTGAGTGTATCCAGCCCAGCACCTGGTGCCTCTTCATGCAGACTGGGGGTCCTGGAATGAGAACTGTCAGTGTGTGCTGGTGAATCCATGTGAGGAAGTTCTTATTGTGTAACTGTACAGATCCTAGTTTGTAACAACTGTCACTGACATCTCCCTGTGTAAGTGTGTGTTGTGTGATCAACATTCTGTAAATATCCTCAATACTTCATCTGACAACTTCGATAAAAATTTAAAAAATAATCTTGTTCTCAAGCTTATTTGTATCACATTCTCCTTAGACAGCACCTTCCAAACACATCGTCACTACCATTTAGAAGGAAAAGGGCAGCAGATAGATGGGAACACCACCACCTGGAAGTTCTCCTCCAAATAACTCACTATCCTGGCTTGGAAATATATCGCCGTTCCTTCAATGTCACTGGATCAAATCCTGGAACTCCCTCCCTAACAGCACTGTGGGTGTACCTACACCACATGGACTGCAGCGGCTCAAGAAGGCAGCTCACCACCACCTTCTCAAGGGCAATTAGGGATGGGCAATAAATACTGGCCCAGCCAGCGAAGCCCAGATCTGTGAATACATCAATTAAAGAAACGTTCATGAATAAGACAAAAAGAGCTCTCTGTATGACACACTGTTCAGTACACACAGCTCTGCCAGTGTAACATACTGTTCAGTACACACAGCTCTCCCTGTGTAACACACACTGTTCAGTACACACAGCTCTCTCTGTGTGACACACTGTTCAGTACACACAGCTCTCCCTGTGTAACACACTGTTCAATACACACAGCTCTCCCTGTGTAAAACACACTTTTCAGTACACACAGCTCTCCCTGTGTAACACACTGTTCAGTACACACAGCTCTCCCTGTGTAACACACACTGTTCAGTAAAAACAGCTCTCCCTGTGTGACTCACTGTTCAGTACACACAGCTCTCCCTGTGCAACACACTGATCAATAAACACAGCTCTCCCTGCGTAAAACACACTGTTCAGTATACACAGCTCTCCCTGTGTGACACACTAGTACACACAGCTCTCCCTGTGTAACAAACAATGTTCAGTACACACAGCTCAGCCTGTGTGACACACTCTTCAGTACACACAGCACTCCCCGTGTAATGCACTGTTCAGTACACACAGCTCTCCCCATGTAACACACACTGTCCAGTACACACAGCTCTGCCTGTGTGACACACTGTTCAGACAACACAGCTCTCCCTGTGCAAAACACTTTTCTGTACACACAGCTCTCCCTGTGCAAAACACTGTTCAGTACACACAGCTATCCCTGTGTAACACACTGTTCAGTACACACAGCTCACCCTGTGTGACACACTATTCAGAATACACAGCTCACCATGTGTGACACACTGTTCAGTACACACAGCTCTCCCAGTGTAACACACAATGTTCAGTACACACAGCTCTGCCTGTGTGACACACTGTTCAGTACACACAGCTCTCCATGTGTGACTCACTGTTCAGTACACACAGCCCTCCCTGTGTAAAGCACTGTTCAGTACACAAAGCTCTCCGTGTGTAACACACTGTTCCGTACACATGGCTCTCCCTGTGTAACACACTGTTCAGTACACACAGCTCTCCCTGTGTAACACACTGTTCAGTATACACAGCTCTCCCTGTGTAACACACTGTTCCGTACACACAGCTCTCCCTGTGCAACAAACTTTTCCGTACACACAGCTCTCCCTGTGTGACACACTGTAAAGTACACACAGCTCTCTCTCTGTGACACAATGTTCAGTACACACAGCTCTCCCTGTGTAACACACACTGTTCAGTACACACAGCAATGCCTGTGTGACACACTGTTAAGTACACACAGCTCTCCCTGTGTAACACACTGTTCAGTACACACAGCTCTCCCTGTGTAACACACTGTTCCGTACACACAGCTCTCCCTGTGCAACAAACTTTTCCGTACACACAGCTCTCCCTGTGTAAAACACTGTTCCGTACACACAGCTCTCCCTGTGTAACACACTGTTCCGTACACACAGCTCTCCCTGTGTAACACACTGTTCAGTATACACAGCTCTCCCTGTGGAACACACTGTTCAGTACACACAGTTCTCCCTGTGTGACACATTGTTCAGTACACACAGCTCTCCCTGTGCGACACACTGTTCTGTACACAGAACCCTCCCTGTGCAAAGCACTGTTCAGTACACACAGATCTTCCTGTGCAACACACACTGTTCAGTACACAGCGCTCTCCCTGTGTAACACACTGTTCAGTACACACAGCTCTCCCTGTGTAACACACTGTTCAGTACACACAAATCCCAGTGTGTAACACACTTTTCAGTACACACAGCTCTCCCTGTGTAACACACTTTCCAGTACACACAGCTCTGCCTGTGCGACACACTGTTCAATACACACAGCTCTCCCTGTGTGACATACTGTTCAGTATACACAGCTCTCCCTGTGTGACACAATGTTCAGTACACACACCATCCCTGTGTAACACACCATTCAGTACACACAGCTCTCTCTGTGCAACACACAATGTTCAGTACACACAGCAATGCCTGTGTGACACACTGTTCAGTACACACAGCTCTCCGTGTGTAACACACTGATCCGTACACACAGCTCTCCCTGTGTAACACACTGTTCAGTACACACAGCTCTCCCTGTGTAACACACTGTTCAGTATACACAGCTCTCCCTGTGTAACACACTGTTCCGTACACACAGCTCTACCTGTGCAACAAACCTTTCCGTACACACAGCTCTCCCTGTGTAAAACACTGTTCGGTACACACAGCTCTCCCTGTGTAACACACTGTTCAGTACACACAGCTCTCCCTGTGTAACACACTGTTCAATACACACAGCTCTCCCTGTGTAACACACACTGTTCAGTACACACAGCTCTCCCTGTGCGACACACTGTTCTGTACACACAGCTCTCCCTGGGCAACACACTGTTCAGTACACAGAAACCTCCCTGTGCAAAGCACTGTTCAGGACACACAGATCTTCCTGTGCAACACACACTGTTCAGTACACACCGCTCTCCCTGTGTAACACACTGTTCAGTACACACAGCTCTCCCTGTGTAACACACTGTTCAGTACACACAACTCCCCCTGTGTAACACACTTTTCAGTACACACAGCTCTCCCTGTGTAACACACTTTCCAGTACACACAGCTCTCCCTGTGTGACACACTGTTCAGTACACACAGCTCTCCCTGTGTAACACACTGTTCAGTACACACAAATCCCCCTGTGTAACACACTTTTCAGTACACACAGCTCTCCCTGTGTAACACACTTTCCAGTACACACAGCTCTGCCTGTGCGACACACTGTTCAATACACACAGCTCTCCCTGGGCAACACACTGTTCAGTACACAGAAACCTCCCTGTGCAAAGCACTGTTCAGTACACACAGATCTTCCTGTGCAACACACACTGTTCAGTACACACCGCTCTCCCTGTGTAACACACTGTTCAGTACACACAGCTCTCCCTGTGTAACACACTGTTCAGTACACACAACTCACCCTGTGTAACACACTTTTCAGTACACACAGCTCTCCCTGTGTAACACACTTTCCAGTACACACAGCTCTCCCTGTGTGACACACTGTTCAGTACACACAGCTCTGCCTGTGCGACACACTGTTCAATGCACACAGCTCTCCCTGTGTGACATACTGTTCAGTATACACAGCTCTCCCTGCGTGACTCAATGTTCAGTACACACACCATCCCTGTGTAACACACCATTCAGTGCACACAGCTCTCTCTGTGTAACACACACTGATCAGTACACACAGCTCTCTCTCCGTGACACACTGTTCAGTACACACAGCTCGCGCTGTGTGACACACTGTTCAGTACACACAGTTCTCCCTGTGTGACACACTGTTCAGTACACACAGCTCTCCCTGTGTGACACACTGTTCAGTACACACAGCTCTCCCTTTGTGACACACTGTTCAGTAAACACAGCATTCCCTGTGTGACACACTGTTCAGTACACACATTTCTCTCTCTGTAACACACTGTTCCGTACACTATGCTCACCCTGCGTAACACACTGTTCAGTACACACAGCTCTCCCTGTGAAACACACATTGTTCAGTACACACAGCTCTCCCTGTGTAGCACACATTGTTCAGTACACACTGCTCTCCCTGTGTCACACAAACTGTTCAGTACACACAGCTCTCACAGCGTAAAACATACTGTTCAGTATACACAGCTCTTCCTGCGTAACACACACTGTTCAGTACACACAGCTCTCACTGTGTGGCACACCGTAGAGTACACACAGCTCTGCCTGTGCGACACACTGTTCAGTACACACAGCTCTCCGTGTGTAACACAAACTGTTCAGTACACACAGCTCTCACTTTGTAACACAATGTTCAGTACACACAGCTCTCCCTGAGTAACAAACACTGTTCAGTACACACAGCTCTCCCTATGTGACACACTGCTCTGTACACACAGATCTCCCTTTGTAATACACCATTCCGTAAATACAGCTCACCCTGTGTGACACATTGTTAAGTATACACAGATCTCCCTGTGTGTCACAATAGAACACAATACTCTCCCTGTGTAACACACTGTTCAGTACACACAGCTCTGCCTGTGTGACACACTGTTCAGTACACACAGCTCTCCCTATGTAATACAAATTGTTCAGTACACACAGCTCTGCCTGTGTAACACACTGTTCAGTACACACATCTCTCCCTGTGGAACATACTGTTCAGTACACACAGCTCTCCCTGTGTAACATACTGTTCAGTACGCACAGCTCTCCCTGTATAAAACACTTTTCAGTACACACAGCTCTCCCTGTGTGACACACTGTTCAGTACACACAGCACTCACTGTGTAACACACACTGTTCAGTACACACAGCTCTCCCTGTGTGACACACTGATCAGTACACACAGCTCTCCCTGTGTAACACACTGTTCAGTACACACATCTCTCCCTGTGTAACACACAGTTCAGTACACACAGCTCTCCCTGTGTGACACACTGTTCTGTACACACAGCTCCCCCTGTGTAACACACTTTTCAGTACAAACAGCTCTTCCCGTGCAACACACACTGTTCAGTACACACCGCTCTCCCTGTGTGACACACTGTTCATTACACACAGCTCTCCCTGTGTAATACATTGTTCAGTACACACAGCTCTCCCTGTGTAACACACTGATCAGTACACACAGCTCTCCCTGTGTAACACACTTTTCAGTACACACTGCTCTCCCTGTGTAACACATTGTTCAGTACACACAGCTCTCCCAGTGTAACACACTGTTCAGTACACACAGCTCTAGTGTGTGACAAACTGTACAGTACACACCGCTCTCCCTGTGTGATACACTGTTCAGTACACACAGCTCTCCCTGTGTAACACACTGTTCAGTACACACAGCTCCCCCTGTGTAACACACTTTTCAGTACACACAGCTCTCCATGTGTAACACACTGTTCAGTACACACGGCTCGCCCTGTGTGACACACTAGAACACACAGCTCTCCCTGTGTAACACACACTGTTCAGTACACACAGCTCTGCCTGTGCGACACACTGTTCAGTACACACAGCTCTCCCTGTGTGACATACTGTTCAGTATACACAGCTCGCCCTGTATGACACAATGTTCAGTACACACACCATCCCTGTGTAACACACCATTCAGTACACACAGCTCTCTCTGTGCAACACACACTCTTCAGTACACACAGCTCTCTCTCTGTAACACACTGTTCAGTACACACAGCTCTCTCCATGTGTGACACACTGTTCAGTACACACAGCTCTCCCTGTGTGACACACTGTTCAGTACACACATTTCTCTCTCTGTAACACACTGTTCCGTACACTATGCTCACACTGCGTAACACACTGTTCAGTACACACAGCTCTCCCTGTGTAACACACATTGTTCAGTACGCACAGCTCTCCCTGTGTAACACACATTGTTCAGTATACACAGCTCTCCCTGTGTAACACACATTGTTCAGTACACACAGCTCTCTCTCTGTGACTCAATGTTCAGTACACACAGCTCTCCCTGTGTAACACAAACTGTTCAGTACACACAGCTCTCACAGCGTAAAACATACTGTTCAGTATACACAGCTCTCCCTTCATAACACACACTGTTCAGTATACACAGCTGTCCCTGTGTAACACAATGTTCAGTACACACAGCTCTCCCTGTGTAACACACATTGTTCAGTACACACAGCTCTCTCTCTGTGACTCAATGTTCAGTACACACAGCTCTCCCTGTGTAACACAAACTGTTCAGTACACACAGCTCTCACAGCGTAAAACATACTGTTCAGTATACACAGCTCTCCCTTCGTAACACACACTGTTCAGTACACACAGCTCTCACTGTGTAACACAATGTTCAGTACACACAGCTCTCCCTGTGTGGCACACCGTTCAGTACACACAGCTCTGCCTGTGCGACACACTGTTCAGTACACACAGCTCTCCCTGTGTAACACAAACTGTTCAGTACACACAGCTCTCACTGAGTAAAACATACTGTTCAGTATACACAGCTCTCCCTGTGTAACACACACTGCTCAGTACACACAGCTCTCCCTGTGTAACACACACTGTTCAGTACACACAGCTCTCCCTATGTGACACACTGCTCAGTACACACAGCTCTCCCTGTGTAATACACCATTCCGTAAATACAGCTTACCCTGTGTGACACAATGTTAAGTATACACAGCTCTCCCTGTGTGACACAATAAAACACAAAACTCTCCATGTGTAACACACTGTTCAGTACACAAAGCTCTCCCTGTGTAACACACATTGTTCAGTAAACACAGCTCTGCCTGTGTGACACACTGTTCAGTACACACAGCTCTGCCTGTGTAACACACTGTTCAGTACACACAGCTCTCCCTGTGTGACACACTGTTCAGTAAACACAGCTCTCTCTCTGTGACACACTGTTCAGTACACACAGCTCTCCCTGTGTAACACGCACTGTTCAGGACACACAGCTCCTCCTGTGTAACACACTTTTCAGTACACACAGCTCTCCCTGTGCAACACACTGTTCAGTACACACAGCTCTCTCTCTGTGACACACTGTTCAGTACACACAGCTCTCCCTGTGTAACACACACTGTTCAGTACACACAGCTCCCCCTGTGTAACACACTTTTCAGTATACACAGCTCTGCCTGGGTGACACACTTTTCAGTATGTGCAGCTCTCCCTGTGTAACACACTTTTCAGTACGCAAACTCTCCCTGTGTAACACACTATTCAGTACACACAGCTCTCCCTGTGTGACACACTGTGCAGTACACACAGCTCTCCCTGTGTAACACACTTTTCAGTACACAAAGCTCTCCCTGGGTAACACACCTTTCAGTACAGACAGCTCTCCCTGCGTAACACACACTGTTCAGTACACACAGCTTTCGCTGTGTAACAAACACTGTTCAGTACACACATCTCTCCCTGTGTAACACACAGTTCAGTACACACAGCTCTTAATGTGTAACACACTGCTCAGTACACACAGCTCTCCCTGTGTAACACACACTGTTCAGTACACACAGCTCTCCTTGTGCAACACACTGTTTAGTACACACAGCTCTCTCTCTGTGACACACTGCTCAGTACACACAGATCTCCCTGTGTAATACACCATTCCGTAAATAAAGCTCACCCTGTGTGACACAATGTCAAGTATACACAGCTCTCCCTGTGTGACACAATAGAACACAAAACTCTCCCTGTGTAACACACTGTTCAGTACACAAAGCTCTCCCTGTGTAACACACATTGTTCAGTACACACAGCTCTCCCTGTGTGACACACTGTTCAGTACACACAGCTCAGCCTGTGTGACACAATGTTCAGTACGCTCAGCTCTCCCTGTGTGACACACTCTTCAGTACACACAGTACTCCCCGTGTAATGCACTGTTCAGTACACACAGCTCTCCCCATGTAACACACACTGTCCAGTACACACAGCTCTGCCTGTGTGACACACTGTTCAGACAACACAGCTCTCCCTGTGCAAAACACTTTTCTGTACACACAGCTCTCCCTGTGCAAAACACTGTTCAGTACACACAGCTATCCCTGTGTAACACACTGTTCAGTACACACAGCTCACCCTGTGTGACACACTATTCAGAATACACAGCTCACCATGTGTGACACACTGTTCAGTACACACAGCTCTCCCAGTGTAACACACAATGTTCAGTACACACAGCTCTGCCTGTGTGACACACTGTTCAGTACACACAGCTCTCCATGTGTGACTCACTGTTCAGTACACACAGCCCTCCCTGTGTAAAGCACTGTTCAGTACACAAAGCTCTCCGTGTGTAACACACTGTTCCGTACACACGGCTCTCCCTGTGTAACACACTGTTCAGTACACACAGCTCTCCCTGTGTAACACACTGTTCAGTATACACAGCTCTCCCTGTGTAACACACTGTTCCGTACACACAGCTCTCCCTGTGCAACAAACTTTTCCGTACACACAGCTCTCCCTGTGTGACACACTGTAAAGTACACACAGCTCTCTCTCTGTGACACAATGTTCAGTACACACAGCTCTCCCTGTGTAACACACACTGTTCAGTACACACAGCTCTCACAGCGTGAAACATACTGTTCAGTATACACAGCTCTTCCTGCGTAACACACACTGTTCAGTACACACAGCTCTCACTGTGTGGCACACCGTAGAGTACACACAGCTCTGCCTGTGCGACACACTGTTCAGTACACACAGCTCTCCGTGTGTAACACAAACTGTTCAGTACACACAGCTCTCACTTTGTAACACAATGTTCAGTACACACAGCTCTCCCTGAGTAACAAACACTGTTCAGTACACACAGCTCTCCCTATGTGACACACTGCTCTGTACACACAGATCTCCCTTTGTAATACACCATTCCGTAAATACAGCTCACCCTGTGTGACACATTGTTAAGTATACACAGATCTCCCTGTGTGTCACAATAGAACACAATACTCTCCCTGTGTAACACACTGTTCAGTACACACAGCTCTGCCTGTGTGACACACTGTTCAGTACACACAGCTCTCCCTATGTAATACAAATTGTTCAGTACACACAGCTCTGCCTGTGTAACACACTGTTCAGTACACACATCTCTCCCTGTGGAACATACTGTTCAGTACACACAGCTCTCCCTGTGTAACATACTGTTCAGTACGCACAGCTCTCCCTGTATAAAACACTTTTCAGTACACACAGCTCTCCCTGTGTGACACACTGTTCAGTACACACAGCACTCACTGTGTAACACACACTGTTCAGTACACACAGCTCTCCCTGTGTGACACACTGATCAGTACACACAGCTCTCCCTGTGTAACACACTGTTCAGTACACACATCTCTCCCTGTGTAACACACAGTTCAGTACACACAGCTCTCCCTGTGTGACACACTGTTCTGTACACACAGCTCCCCCTGTGTAACACACTTTTCAGTACAAACAGCTCTTCCCGTGCAACACACACTGTTCAGTACACACCGCTCTCCCTGTGTGACACACTGTTCATTACACACAGCTCTCCCTGTGTAATACATTGTTCAGTACACACAGCTCTCCCTGTGTAACACACTGTTCAGTACACACAGCTCTCCCTGTGTAACACACTTTTCAGTACACACTGCTCTCCCTGTGTAACACATTGTTCAGTACACACAGCTCTCCCAGTGTAACACACTGTTCAGTACACACAGCTCTAGTGTGTGACAAACTGTTCAGTACACACCGCTCTCCCTGTGTGATACACTGTTCAGTACACACAGCTCTCCCTGTGTAACACACTGTTCAGTACACACAGCTCCCACTGTGTAACACACTTTTCAGTACACACAGCTCTCCATGTGTAACACACTGTTCAGTACACACGGCTCGCCCAGTGTGACACACTAGAACACACAGCTCTCCCTGTGTAACACACACTGTTCAGTACACACAGCTCTGCCTGTGCGACACACTGTTCAGTACACACAGCTCTCCCTGTGTGACATACTGTTCAGTATACACAGCTCGCCCTGTATGACACAATGTTCAGTACACACACCATCCCTGTGTAACACACCATTCAGTACACACAGCTCTCTCTGTGCAACACACACTCTTCAGTACACACAGCTCTCTCTCTGTGACACACTGTTCAGTACACACAGCTCTCGCTGTGTAACACACATTTTTCAGTACACACAGCTCTCTCTCTGTAACACACTGTTCAGTACACACAGCTCTCTCCATGTGTGACACACTGTTCAGTACACACAGCTCTCCCTGTGTGACACACTGTTCAGTACACACATTTCTCTCTCTGTAACACACTGTTCCGTACACTATGCTCACCCTGCGTAACACACTGTTCAGTACACACAGCTCTCCCTGTGTAACACACATTGTTCAGTACGCACAGCTCTCCCTGTGTAACACACATTGTTCAGTATACACAGCTCTCCCTGTGTAACACACATTGTTCAGTACACACAGCTCTCTCTCTGTGACTCAATGTTCAGTACACACAGCTCTCCCTGTGTAACACAAACTGTTCAGTACACACAGCTCTCACAGCGTAAAACATACTGTTCAGTATACACAGCTCTCCCTTCGTAACACACACTGTTCAGTATACACAGCTGTCCCTGTGTAACACAATGTTCAGTACACACAGCTCTCCCTGTGTAACACACATTGTTCAGTACACACAGCTCTCTCTCTGTGACTCAATGTTCAGTACACACAGCTCTCCCTGTGTAACACAAACTGTTCAGTACACACAGCTCTCCCTGTGTAACAAACCTTTCAGTTCACACAGCTCTCCCTGTGTAACACACACTGTTCAGTACACAAAGCTCTCCCTGTGTAACAAACCTTTCAGTTCACACAGCTCTCCCATATTGACACACTGTTCAGTACACACAGCTCTCGCTGTGTAACACACTGTTCAGTACACCCAGCTCTCTCCCTGTGTGACACTCTTTTCAGTACACACAGCTCTCCCTATGTGACACACTGTTCAGTACACACATTTCTCTCTCTGTAACACACTGTTCCGTACACTATGCTCACCGTGCGTAACACACTGTTCAGTACACACAGCTCTCCCTGTGTAACTCACATTGTTCAGTACACACAGCTCTCCCTGTGTAACACACATTGTTCAGTACACACAGTTCTCCCTGTGTAACACACATTGTTCAGTACACACAGATCTCTCTCTGTGACTCAATGTTCAGTACACACAGCTCTCCCTGTGTAACACACACTGTTCAGTTCACACAGCTCTCACTGCGTAACACAATGTTCAGTACACACAGCTCTCCCTGAGTGGCACACCGTTCAGTACACACAGCTCTGCCTGTGCGACACACTGTTCAGTACACACAGCTCTCCCTGTGTAACACAAACTGTTCAGTACACACAGCTCTCACTGCGTAAAACATACTGTTCAGTATACACAGCTCTCCCTGTGTAACACACACTGCTCAGTACACACAGCTCTCCCTGTGTAACACACACTGTTCAGTACACACAGCTCTCCTTGTGCAACACACTGTTTAGTACACACAGCTCTCTCTCTGTGACACACTGCTCAGTACACACAGATCTCCCTGTGTAATACACCATTCCGTAAATAAAGCTCACCCTGTGTGACACAATGTTAAGTATACACAGCTCTCCCTGTGTGAAACAATAGAACACAAAACTCTCCCTGTGTAACACACTGTTCAGTACACAAAGCTCTCCCTGTGTAACACACATTGTTCAGTACACACAGCTCTCCCTGTGTGACACACTGTTCAGTACACACAGCTCTCTCTCTGTGACACACTGTTCAGTACACACAGCTCTCCCTGTGTAACACAGACTGTTCAGTACACACAGCTCCTCCTGTGTAACACACTTTTCAGTACACACAGCTCTCCCTGTGCAACACACTGTTCAGTACACACAGCTCTCTCTCTGTGACACACTGTTCAGTACACACAGCTCTCCCTGTGTAACACACACTGTTCAGTACACACAGCTCCCCCTGTGTAACACACTTTTCAGTATACACAGCTCTGCCTGGGTGACACACTTTTCAGTATGTGCAGCTCTCCCTGTGTAACACACTTTTCAGTACGCAAAGCTCTCCCTGTGTAACACACTATTCAGTACACACAGCTCTCCCTGTGTGACACACTGTGCAGTACACACAGCTCTCCCTGTGTAACACACTTTTCAGTACACAAAGCTCTCCCTGGGTAACACACCTTTCAGTACAGACAGCTCTCCCTGCGTAACACACACTGTTCAGTACACACATCTCTCCCTGTGTAACACACAGTTCAGTACACACAGCTCTTAATGTGTAACACACTGTTCAGTACACACAGCTCCCCCTGTGTTACACACTTTTCAGTACACACAGATCCCCCTTTGTAACACACTGTTCAGTACACACAGCTCTCCCTGTGTGACACACTAGAACACACAGCTCTCCCTGTGTAACACACACTGTTCAGTACACACAGCTCTCCCTGTGTAATACAAACTGTTCAGTACACACTGCTCTCACTGCGTAAAACATACTGTTCAGTATACACAGCTCTCCCTGTGTAACACACACTGCTCAGTACACACAGCTCTCCCTGTGTAAAACACGCTGTTCAGTACACACAGCTCTCCTTGGGCAACACACTGTTTAGTACACACAGCTCTCTCTCTGTGACACACTGCTCAGTACACACAGATCTCCCTGTGTAATACACCATTCCGTAAATACAGCTCACCCTGTGTGACACAATGTTAAGTATACACAGCTCTCCCTGTGTGACACAATATAACACAAAACTCTCCCTGTGTAACACACTGTTCAGTGCACAAAGCTCTCCCTGTGTAACGCACATTGTTCAGTACACACAGCTCTCCCTGTGTGACACACTGTTCAGTACACACAGCTCTCTCTCTGTGACACACTGTTCAGTACACACAGCTCTCCCTGTGTAACACAGACTGTTCAGTACACACAGCTCCCCCTGTGTAACACACTTTTCAGTACACACAGCTCTCCCTGTGCAGCACACTGTTCAGTACACACAGCTCTCTCTCTGTGACACACTGTTCAGTACACACAGCTCTCCCTGTGTAACACACACTGTTCAGTTCACACAGCTCCCCCTTTGTAACACACATTTCAGTATACACAGCTCTGCCTTTGTGACACACTTTTCAGTAAGTGCAGCTCTCCCTGTGTAACACACTTTTCAGTACGCAAAGCTCTCCCTGTGTAACACACTATTCAGTACACACAGCTCTCCCTGTATGACACACTGTTCAGTACACACAGCTCTCCCTGTGTAACACACTTTTGAGTACACAAAGCTCTTCCTGGGTAACACACCTTTCAGTACAGACAGCTCTCCCTGCGTAACACACACTGTTCAGTACACACAGCTTTCGCTGTGTAACACACACTGTTCAGTACACACATCTCTCCCTGTGTAACACACAGTTCAGTACACACAGCTCTTAATGTGTAACACACTGTTCAGTACACACAGCTCCCCCTGTGTTACACACTTTTCAGTACACACAGATCCCCCTGTGTAACACACTGTTCAGTACACACAGCTCTCCCTGTGTGACACACTAGAACACACAGCTCTCCCTGTGTAACACACACTGTTCAGTACACACAGCTCTCCCTGTGTAACACACTTTTCAGTTCACACAGCTCTCCCATTGTGACACACTGTTCAGTACACACAGCTCAGCCTGTGCGACACACTGTTCAATACACACAGCTCTCCCTGTGTGACATACTGTTCAGTATACACAGCTCTCCCTGTATGACACAATGTTCAGTACACACACCATCCCTGTGTAACACACCATTCAGTACACACAGCTCTCTCTGTGCAGCACACACTGTTCAGTTCACACAGCTCTCACTGCGTAACACAATGTTCAGTACACACAGCTCTCCCTGAGTGGCACACCGTTCAGTACACACAGCTCTGCCTGTCGACACACTGTTCAGTACACACAGCTCTCCCTGTGTAATACAAACTGTTCAGTACACACAGCTCTCACTGCGTAAAACATACTGTTCAGTATACACAGCTCTCCCTGTGTAACACACACTGCTCAGTACACACAGCTCTCCCTGTGTAACACACGCTGTTCAGTACACACAGCTCTCTCTCTGTGACACACTGCTCAGTACACACAGATCTCCCTGTGTAATACACCATTCCGTAAATACAGCTTACCCTGTGTGACACAATGTTAAGTATACACAGCTCTCCCTGTGTGACACAATAAAACACAAAACTCTCCATGTGTAACACACTGTTCAGTACACAAAGCTCTCCCTGTGTAACACACATTGTTCAGTACACACAGCTCTGCCTGTGTGACACACTGTTCAGTACACACAGCTCTGCCTGTGTAACACACTGTTCAGTACACACAGCTCTCCCTGTGTGACACACTGTTCAGTAAACACAGCTCTCTCTCTGTGACACACTGTTCAGTACACACAGCTCTCCCTGTGTAACACACACTGTTCAGTACACACAGCTCTCCCTGTGTAACACACACTTTTCAGTACACACAGCTCTCCCTGTGCAACACACTGTTCAGTACACACAGCTCTCTCTCTGTGACACACTTTTCAGTGCACACAGCTCTTCCTGTGCAACACACACTGTTCAGTACACACCGCTCTCCCTGTGTGACACACTGCTCAGTACACACAACTCTCCCTGTGTAACACATTGTTCAGTACACACAGCGCTCCCTGTGTAACACACTGTTCAGTACACACAGCTCTCCCTGTGTAACACACTTTTCAGTACACACAGCTCTCCCTGTGTGACACACTAGAACACACAGCTCTCCCTGTGTAACACACACTGTTCAGTACACACAGCTCTCCCTGTGTAACACACTTTTCAGTACACACAGCTCTCCCTGTGTAACACACTTTTCAGTACACACAGCTCTCCCTGTGTGACACACTGTTCAGTACACACGGCTCTGCCTGTGTAACACACTGTTCAGTACACACAGCTCTCCCTGTGTAACACACTTTTCAGTACACACAGCTCTCCCTGTGTGACACACTGTTCAGTACACACAGCTCTGCCTGTGCGACACACTGTTCAGTACACACAGCTCTCCCTGTGTGACATACTGTTCAGTATACACAGCTCGCCCTGTATGACACAATGTTCAGTACACACACCATCCCTGTGTAACACACCATTCAGTACACACAGCTCTCTCTGTACAACACACACTGTTCAGTACACACAGCTTTCTCTCTGTGACACACTGTTCAGTACACACAGCTCTCGCTGTGTAACACACATTGTTCAGTACACACAGCTCTCTCTCTGTGACTCAATGTTCAGTACACACAGCTCTCCTTGTGTAACAAACTGTTCAGTACACACAGATCTCACTGCGTAAAACATGCTGTTCAGTATACACAGCTCTCCCTGTGTAACACACACTGTTCAGTTCACACAGCTCTCACTGTGTAACACAATGTTCAGTACACACAGCTCTCCCTGAGTGGCACACCATTCAGTACACACAGTTCTGCCTGTGCGACACACTGTTCAGTACACACAGCTCTCCCTGTGTAACACAAACTGTTCAGTACACACAGCTCTCACTGCGTAAAACATACTGTTCAGTATACACAGCTCTCCCTGTGTAACACACACTGCTCAGTACACACAGCTCGCACTGTGTAACACACACTGTTCAGTACACACAGCTCTCCTTGTGCAACACACTGTTTAGTACACACAGTTCTCTCTCTGTGACACACTGCTCAGTACACACAGATCTCCCTGTGTAATACACCATTCCGTAAATACAGCTCACCCTGTGTGACACAATGTTAAGTATACACAGCTCTCCCTGTGTGACACAATTGAACACAAAACTCTCCCTGTGTAACACACTGTTCAGTACACAAAGCTCTCCCTGTGTGACACACACTGTTCAGTACACACAGCTCTCCTTGTGTAACACAGACTGTTCAGTACACACAGCTCCCCCTGTGTAACACACTTTTCAGTACACACAGCTCTCCCTGTGCAACACACTGTTCAGTACACACAGCTCTCTCTCTGTGACAAACTGTTCAGTATACACAGCTCTCCCTGTGTAACACACAGTGTTCAGTACACAAAGCTCCCCCTGTGTAACACACTTTTCAGTATACACAGCTCTGCCTGTGTGACACACTTTTCAGTATGTGCAGCGCTCCCTGTGTAACACACTTTTCAGTACGCAAAGCTCTCCCTGTGTAACACACTATTCAGTACACACAGCTCTCCCTGTGTGACACACTGTTCAGTACACACCGGTCTCCCTGTTTGACACACTGTTCAGTACACACAGCTCTCCCTGTGTAACACACTGTTCAGTACACACAGCTCTCCCTGTGTAACACACTTTTCAGTACACACAGCTCTCCCTGTGTAACACACTTTTCAGTACACACAGATCCCCCTGTGTAACACACTTTTCAGTACACACAGCTCTGCCTGTGTGACACACTGTTCAGTACACACAGCTCTCTCTCTGTGACACACTGTTCAGAACACACAGCTCTCCCTGTGTAACACAGACTGTTCAGTACACACAGCCCGCCCTGTGTAACACACTTTTCAGTACACACAGCTCTCCCTGTGCAACACACTGTTCAGTACACACAGCTCTCTCTCTGTGACACACTGTTCAGTACACACAGCTCTCCCTGTGTAACACACACTGTTCAGTACACACAGCTCCCCCTGATTAACACACTTTTCAGTATACACAGCTCTGCCTGTGTGACACACTTTTCAGTATGTGCAGCTCTCCCTGTGTAACACACTTTTCAGTACGCAAAGCTCTCCCTGTGTAACACACTTTTCAGTGTACAGAGCTCTCTCTGGGTAACACACCTTTCAGTACAGACAGCTCTCCCTGCGTAACACACACTGTTCTGTACACACAGCTTTCGTTGTGTAACACACACTGTTCAGTACACACATCTCTCCCTGTGTAACACACAGTTCAGTACACACAGCTCTTAATGTGTAACACACTGTTCAGTACACACAGCTCCCCCTGTGTTACACACTTTTCAGTACACACAGCTCTCCCTGTGTAACACACTTTTCAGTCTACACAGCTCTCCCTGTGTAACACACTGTTCAGTACACACAGCTCTCCCTGTGTAACACACATTGTTTAGTACACACAGCTCTCCCTGTGTAACACACATTGTTCAGTACACAAAGCTCTCCCTGTGTAACACACATTGTTCAGTACACACAGCTCTCCCTCTGTGACTCAATGTTCAGTACACACAGCTCTCCCTGTGTAACACAAACTGTTCAGTACACACAGCTCTCACAGCGTAAAACATACTGTTCAGTATACACAGCTCTCCCTGCGTAACACACAATGTACAGTACACTCAGATCTCCCTTTGTAATACACCATTCCGTAAATACAACTCACCCTGTGTGACACAATGTTAAGTATACACAGCTCACCCTGTGTGACACAATAGAACACAAAACCCTCCCTGTGTAACACACTGTTCAGTACACACAGCTCTCCCTGTGTAACACACTGTTCAGTACACACAGCTCTCTCTCTGTGACACACTGTTCAGTACACACAGCTCTCCCTGTGTAACACACACTGTTCAGTACACACAGCTTCCCCTGTGTAACACACTTTTCAGTACTCACAGCTCTCCCTGTGTAACACACTATTCAGTACACACAGCTCTCCCAGTGTGACACACTGTTCAGTACACACAGCTCTCCCTGTGTAACACTCAGTTCAGTACACACAGCTCTCCCTGTGTGACACACTGTTCAATACACACAGCTCTCCCTGTGTAACACACTGTTCAGTACACACAGCTCCCCCTGTGTAACGCACTTTTCAGTACCCACAGCTCTCCCTGTGTAACACACTATTCAGTACACACAGCTCTCCCTGTGAGACACACTGTTCAGGACACACAGCTCTCCCTGTGTAACACACTGTTCAGTACACACATCTCTCCCTGTGTAACCCACAGTTCAGTACACACATCTCTCCCTGTGTAACACACTGTTCAGTACAAACAGCTCTCCCTGTGTCACACACTGTTCAGTACACACAGCTCTCCCAGTGTAACACACTGTTCAATACAAACAGATCCCCCTGTGTAACACACTTTTCAGTACACAAAGCTCTCCCTGTGTAACACACCTTTCAGTACAGACATCTCTCCCTGTGTAACACACACTGTTCAGTAGACACAGCTTTCGCTGTGTAACACACACTGTTCAGTACACACATCTCTCCCTGTGTAACACACAGTTCAGTACACACAGCTCTTAATGTGTAACACACTGTTCAGTACACACAGCTCCCCCTGTGTTACACACTTTTCAGTACACACAGCTCTCCCTGTGTAACACACTGTTCAGTACACACAGCTCTCCCTGTGTAACACACTTTTCAGTACACACAGCTCTCCCTGCGTAACACACATTGTTCAGTACACACAGCTCTCTCTCTGTGACTCAACGTTCAGTACACACAGATCTCCCTGTGTAACACAAACTGTTGAGTACACACAGCTCTCACAGCGTAAAACATACTGTTCAGTATGCACAGCTCTCCCTGCGTAACACACACTGTTCAGTACACACAGCTCTCACTGTGTAACACAATGTTCAGTACACACAGCTCTCCCTGTGTAACACAAACTCTTCAGTACACACAGCTCTCACTGCGTAAAACATACTGTTCAGTATACACAGCTCTCCCTGTGTAACACACACTGCTCAGGAAACACAGCTTTCCCTGTGTAACACACACTGTTCAGTACACACAGCTCTCCCTATGTGACACACTGCTCAGTACACACAGATCTCCCTTTGTAATACACCATTCCGTAAATACAGCTCACCCTGTGTGACACAATGTTAAGTATACACATTCTCCCTGTGTGACACAATAGAACACAAAACTCTCCCTGTGTAACACACTGTTCAGTACACAAAGCTCTCCCTGTGTAACACACTTTTCAGTACACACAGCTCTCCCTGTGTAACACACTGTTCAGTACACACAGCTCTCCCTGTGTGACACACTAGAACACACAGCTCTCCCTGTGTAACACACACTGTTCAGTACACACAGCTCTCCCTGTGTAACACACTTTTCAGTACACACAGCTCTCCCTGTGTGACACACTGTTCAGTACACACAGCTCTGCCTGTGCGACACACTGTTCAGTACACACAGCTCTCCCTGTGTGACATACTGTTCAGTATACACAGCTCGCCCTGTATGACACAATGTTCAGTACACACACCATCCCTGTGTAACACACCATTCAGTACACACAGCTCTCTCTGTACAACACACACTGTTCAGTACACACAGCTCTCCCTGTGTAACACATATTGTTCAGGACACACAGCTCTCTCTCTGTGACTCAATGTTCAATACACACAGCTCTCCCTGTGTAACACAAACTGTTCAGTACACACAGCTCTCACAGCGTAAAACATACTGTTCAGTATTCACAGCTCTCCCTGCGTAACACACACTGTTCAGTACACACAGCTCTCACTGTGTAACACAATGTTCAGTACACACAGCTCTCCCTGTGTGGCACACCGTTCAGTACACACCGCTCTGCCTGTGCAACACACTGTTCAGTACACACAGCTCTCACTGCGTAAAACATACTGTTCAGTATACACAGCTCTCTCTGTGTAACACACACTGCTCAGGAAACACAGCTCTCCCTGTGTAACACACACTGTTCAGTACACACAGCTCTCCCTATGTGACACACTGCTCAGTACACACAGCTCTCGCTGTGTAACACACATTGTTCAGTACACACAGCTCTCTCTCTGTAAAACACTGTTCCGTATACTATGCTCACAATGCGTAACACACTGTTCAGTACACACAGCTCTCTCCCTGTGTGACACACTGTTCAGTACACACAGCTCTCCATGTGTGACACACTGCTGAGTACACACAGCTCTCCCAGTGTAACACACATTGTTCAGTACACACAGCTCTCCCTGTGTAACGCACATTGTTCAGTACACACAGCTCTCCCTGTGTAACACAAACTGTTCAGTACACACAGCTCTCACTGCGTAAAACATGCTGTTCAGTATACACAGCTCTCCCTGTGTAACTCACACTGTTCAGTACACACAGCTCCCCCTGTGTGACACACTGTTCAGTACACATAGCTCTCCCTGTGTAACACACTTTTCAGTACACAAAGCTCTCCCTGGGTAACACACCTTTCAGTACAGACAGCTCTCCCTGCGTAACACACACTGTTCAGTACACACAGCTTTCGCTGTGTAACACACACTGTTCAGTACATACATCTCTCCCTGTGTAACACACAGTTCAGTACACACAGCTCTTAATGTGTAACACACTGTTCAGTACACACAGCTCCCCCTGTGTTACACACTTTTCAGTACACACAGATCCCCCTGTGTAACACACTGTTCAGTACACACAGCTCTCCCTATGTGACACACTGCTCAGTACACACAGATCTCCCTTTGTAATACACCATTCCGTAAATACAGCTCACCCTGTGTGACACAATGTTAAGTATACACATTCTCCCTGTGTGACACAATAGAACACAAAATTCTCCCTGTGTAACACACTGTTCAGTACACAAAGCTCTCCCTGTGTAACACATTTTCAGTACACACAGCTCTCCCTGTGTAACACACTGTTCAGTACACACAGCTCTCCCTGTGTGACACACTAGAACACACAGCTCTCCCTGTGTAACACACACTGTTCAGTACACACAGCTCTCCCTGTGTAACACACTTTTCAGTACACACAGCTCTCCCTGTGTGACACACTGTTCAGTACACACAGCTCTGCCTGTGCGACACACTGTTCAGTACACACAGCTCTCCCTGTGTGACATACTGTTCAGTATACACAGCTCGCCCTGTATGACACAATGTTCAGTACACACACCATCCCTGTGTAACACACCATTCAGTACACACAGCTCTCTCTGCACAACACACACTGTTCAGTACACACAGCTCTCCCTGTGTAACACATATTGTTCAGGACACACAGCTCTCTCTCTGTGACTCAATGTTCAATACACACAGCTCTCCCTGTGTAACACAAACTGTTCAGTACACACAGCTCTCACAGCGTAAAACATACTGTTCAGTATTCACAGCTCTCCCTGCGTAACACACACTGTTCAGTACACACAGCTCTCACTGTGTAACACAATGTTCAGTACACACAGCTCTCCCTGTGTGGCACACCGTTCAGTACACACCGCTCTGCCTGTGCAACACACTGTTCAGTACACACAGCTCTCACTGCGTAAAACATACTGTTCAGTATACACAGCTCTCTCTGTGTAACACACACTGCTCAGGAAACACAGCTCTCCCTGTGTAACACACACTGTTCAGTACACACAGCTCTCCCTATGTGACACACTGCTCAGTACACACAGCTCTCGCTGTGTAACACACATTGTTCAGTACACACAGCTCTCTCTCTGTAAAACACTGTTCCATATACTATGCTCACAATGCGTAACACACTGTTCAGTACACACAGCTCCCCCTGTGTAACACACTTTTCAGTATACACAGCTCTGCCTGTGTGACACACTTTTCAGTAAGTGCAGCTCTCCCTGTGTAACACACTTTTCAGTACGCAAAGCTCTCCCTGTGTAACACACTATTCAGTACACACAGCTCTCCCTGTGTGACACACTGTTCAGTACACACAGCTCTCCCTGTGTAACACACTTTTCAGTACACAAAGCTCTCCCTGGGTAACACACCTTTCAGTACAGACAGCTCTCCCTGCGTAACACACACTGTTCAGTACACACAGCTTTCGCTGTGTAACACACACTGTTCAGTACATACATCTCTCCCTGTGTAACACACAGTTCAGTACACACAGCTCTTAATGTGTAACACACTGTTCAGTACACACAGCTCCCCCTGTGTTACACACTTTTCAGTACACACAGATCCCCCTGTGTAACACACTGTTCAGTACACACAGCTCTCCCTGTGTGACACACTAGAACACACAGCTCTCCCTGTGTAACACACACTGTTCAGTACACACAGCTCTCCCTGTGTAACACACTTTTCAGTTCACACAGCTCTCCCATTGTGACACACTGTTCAGTACACACAGCTCAGCCTGTGCGACACACTGTTCAATACACACAGCTCTCCATGTGTGACATACTGTTCAGTATACACAGCTCTCCCTGTATGACACAATGTTCAGTACACACACCATCCCTGTGTAACACACCATTCAGTACACACAGCTCTTTCTGTGCAGCACACACTGTTCAGTACACACAGCTCTCTCTCTGTGACACACTGTTCAGTACACACAGCTCTCGCTGTGTAACACACATTGTTCAGTACACACAGCTCTCTCTCTGTAACACACTGTTCAGTACACACAGCTCTCTCCCTGTGTGACACACTTTTCAGTACACACAGCTCTCCCTATGTGACGCACTGTTCAGTACACACATTACGCTCTCTGTAACACACTGTTTCGTACACTATGCTCACCCTGCGTAACACACTGTTCAGTACACACAGCTCTCCCTGTGTAACACACTGTTCAGTACACACAGCTCTCTCTCTGTGACACACTGTTCAGTACACACAGCTCTCCCTGTGTAACACACACTGTTCAGTACACACAGCTTCCCCTGTGTAACACACTTTTCAGTACTCACAGCTCTCCCTGTGTAACACACTATTCAGTACACACAGCTCTCCCAGTGTGACACACTGTTCAGTACACACAGCTCTCCCTGTGTAACACACTATTCAGTACACACAGCTCTCACTGTGTGACACACTGTTCAGTACACACAGCTCTCCCTGTGTATCACACTGTTCAGTACACACATCTCTCCCTGTGTAACACTCAGTTCAGTACACACAGCTCTCCCTGTGTGACACACTGTTCAATACACACAGCTCTCCCTGTGTAACACACTGTTCAGTACACACAGCTCCCCCTGTGTAACGCACTTTTCAGTACCCACAGCTCTCCCTGTGTAACACACTATTCAGTACACACAGCTCTCCCTGTGAGACACACTGTTCAGGACACACAGCTCTCCCTGTGTAACACACTGTTCAGTACACACATCTCTCCCTGTGTAACCCACAGTTCAGTACACACATCTCTCCCTGTGTAACACACTGTTCAGTACAAACAGCTCTCCCTGTGTCACACACTGTTCAGTACACACAGCTCTCCCTGTGTAACACACTGTTCAATACAAACAGCTCCCCCTGTGTAACACACTTTTCAGTACACAAAGCTCTCCCTGTGTAACACACCTTTCAGTACAGACATCTCTCCCTGTGTAACACACACTGTTCAGTAGACACAGCTTTCGCTGTGTAACACACACTGTTCAGTACACACATCTCTCCCTGTGTAACACACAGTTCAGTACACACAGCTCTTAATGTGTAACACACTGTTCAGTACACACAGCTCCCCCTGTGTTACACACTTTTCAGTACACACAGCTCTCCCTGTGTAACACACTGTTCAGTACACACAGCTCTCCCTGTGTAACACACTTTTCAGTACACACAGCTCTCCCTGCGTAACACACATTGTTCAGTACACACAGCTCTCTCTCTGTGACTCAACGTTCAGTACACACAGATCTCCCTGTGTAACACAAACTGTTGAGTACACACAGCTCTCACAGCGTAAAACATACTGTTCAGTATGCACAGCTCTCCCTGCGTAACACACACTGTTCAGTACACACAGCTCTCACTGTGTAACACAATGTTCAGTACACACAGCTCTCCCTGTGTAACACAAACTCTTCAGTACACACAGCTCTCACTGCGTAAAACATACTGTTCAGTATACACAGCTCTCCCTGTGTAACACATACTGCTCAGGAAACACAGCTTTCCCTGTGTAACACACACTGTTCAGTACACACAGCTCTCCCTATGTGACACACTGCTCAGTACACACAGATCTCCCTTTGTAATACACCATTCCGTAAATACAGCTCACCCTGTGTGACACAATGTTAAGTATACACATTCTCCCTGTGTGACACAATAGAACACAAAACTCTCCCTGTGTAACACACTGTTCAGTACACAAAGCTCTCCCTGTGTAACACACTTTTCAGTACACACAGCTCTCCCTGTGTAACACACTGTTCAGTACACACAGCTCTCCCTGTGTGACACACTAGAACACACAGCTCTCCCTGTGTAACACACACTGTTCAGTACACACAGCTCTCCCTGTGTAACACACTTTTCAGTACACACAGCTCTCCCTGTGTGACACACTGTTCAGTACACACAGCTCTGCCTGTGCGACACACTGTTCAGTACACACAGCTCTCCCTGTGTGACATACTGTTCAGTATACACAGCTCGCCCTGTATGACACAATGTTCAGTACACACACCATCCCTGTGTAACACACCATTCAGTACACACAGCTCTCTCTGTACAACACACACTGTTCAGTACACACAGCTCTCCCTGTGTAACACATATTGTTCAGGACACACAGCTCTCTCTCTGTGACTCAATGTTCAATACACACAGCTCTCCCTGTGTAACACAAACTGTTCAGTACACACAGCTCTCACAGCGTAAAACATACTGTTCAGTATTCACAGCTCTCCCTGCGTAACACACACTGTTCAGTACACACAGCTCTCACTGTGTAACACAATGTTCAGTACACACAGCTCTCCCTGAGTGGCACACCGTTCAGTACACACCGCTCTGCCTGTGCAACACACTGTTCAGTACACACAGCTCTCACTGCGTAAAACATACTGTTCAGTATACACAGCTCTCTCTGTGTAACACACACTGCTCAGGAAACACAGCTCTCCCTGTGTAACACACACTGTTCAGTACACACAGCTCTCCCTATGTGACACACTGCTCAGTACACACAGCTCTCGCTGTGTAACACACATTGTTCAGTACACACAGCTCTCTCTCTGTAAAACACTGTTCCGTATACTATGCTCACAATGCGTAACACACTGTTCAGTACACACAGCTCTCTCCCTGTGTGACACACTGTTCAGTACACACAGCTCTCCATGTGTGACACACTGCTGAGTACACACAGCTCTCCCAGTGTAACACACATTGTTCAGTACACACAGCTCTCCCTGTGTAACGCACATTGTTCAGTACACACAGCTCTCCCTGTGTAACAGAAACTGTTCAGTACACACAGCTCTCACTGCGTAAAACATGCTGTTCAGTATACACAGCTCTCCCTGTGTAACTCACACTGTTCAGTACACACAGCTCCCCCTGTGTGACACACTGTTCAGTACACACAGCTCTCCCTGTGTAACACACTTTTCAGTACACAAAGCTCTCCCTGGGTAACACACCTTTCAGTACAGACAGCTCTCCCTGCGTAACACACACTGTTCAGTACACACAGCTTTCGCTGTGTAACACACACTGTTCAGTACATACATCTCTCCCTGTGTAACACACAGTTCAGTACACACAGCTCTTAATGTGTAACACACTGTTCAGTACACACAGCTCCCCCTGTGTTACACACTTTTCAGTACACACAGATCCCCCTGTGTAACACACTGTTCAGTACACACAGCTCTCCCTATGTGACACACTGCTCAGTACACACAGATCTCCCTTTGTAATACACCATTCCGTAAATACAGCTCACCCTGTGTGACACAATGTTAAGTATACACATTCTCCCTGTGTGACACAATAGAACACAAAACTCTCCCTGTGTAACACACTGTTCAGTACACAAAGCTCTCCCTGTGTAACACATTTTTCAGTACACACAGCTCTCCCTGTGTAACACACTGTTCAGTACACACAGCTCTCCCTGTGTGACACACTAGAACACACAGCTCTCCCTGTGTAACACACACTGTTCAGTACACACAGCTCTCCCTGTGTAACACACTTTTCAGTACACACAGCTCTCCCTGTGTGACACACTGTTCAGTACACACAGCTCTGCCTGTGCGACACACTGTTCAGTACACACAGCTCTCCCTGTGTGACATACTGTTCAGTATACACAGCTCGCCCTGTATGACACAATGTTCAGTACACACACCATCCCTGTGTAACACACCATTCAGTACACACAGGTCTCTCTGTACAACACACACTGTTCAGTACACACAGCTCTCCCTGTGTAACACATATTGTTCAGGACACACAGCTCTCTCTCTGTGACTCAATGTTCAATACACACAGCTCTCCCTGTGTAACACAAACTGTTCAGTACACACAGCTCTCACAGCGTAAAACATACTGTTCAGTATTCACAGCTCTCCCTGCGTAACACACACTGTTCAGTACACACAGCTCTCACTGTGTAACACAATGTTCAGTACACACATCTCTCCCTGTGTGGCACACCGTTCAGTACACACCGCTCTGCCTGTGCAACACACTGTTCAGTACACACAGCTCTCACTGCGTAAAACATACTGTTCAGTATACACAGCTCTCTCTGTGTAACACACACTGCTCAGGAAACACAGCTCTCCCTGTGTAACACACACTGTTCAGTACACACAGCTCTCCCTATGTGACACACTGCTCAGTACACACAGCTCTCGCTGTGTAACACACATTGTTCAGTACACACAGCTCTCTCTCTGTAAAACACTGTTCCGTATACTATGCTCACAATGCGTAACACACTGTTCAGTACACACAGCTCCCCCTGTGTAACACACTTTTCAGTATACACAGCTCTGCCTGTGTGACACACTTTTCAGTAAGTGCAGCTCTCCCTGTGTAACACACTTTTCAGTACGCAAAGCTCTCCCTGTGTAACACACTATTCAGTACACACAGCTCTCCCTGTGTGACACACTGTTCAGTACACACAGCTCTCCCTGTGTAACACACTTTTCAGTACACAAAGCTCTCCCTGGGTAACACACCTTTCAGTACAGACAGCTCTCCCTGCGTAACACACACTGTTCAGTACACACAGCTTTCGCTGTGTAACACACACTGTTCAGTACATACATCTCTCCCTGTGTAACACACAGTTCAGTACACACAGCTCTTAATGTGTAACACACTGTTCAGTACACACAGCTCCCCCTGTGTTACACACTTTTCAGTACACACAGATCCCCCTGTGTAACACACTGTTCAGTACACACAGCTCTCCCTGTGTGACACACTAGAACACACAGCTCTCCCTGTGTAACACACACTGTTCAGTACACACAGCTCTCCCTGTGTAACACACTTTTCAGTTCACACAGCTCTCCCATTGTGACACACTGTTCAGTACACACAGCTCAGCCTGTGCGACACACTGTTCAATACACACAGCTCTCCATGTGTGACATACTGTTCAGTATACACAGCTCTCCCTGTATGACACAATGTTCAGTACACACACCATCCCTGTGTAACACACCATTCAGTACACACAGCTCTTTCTGTGCAGCACACACTGTTCAGTACACACAGCTCTCTCTCTGTGACACACTGTTCAGTACACACAGCTCTCGCTGTGTAACACACATTGTTCAGTACACACAGCTCTCTCTCTGTAACACACTGTTCAGTACACACAGCTCTCTCCCTGTGTGACACACTTTTCAGTACACACAGCTCTCCCTATGTGACGCACTGTTCAGTACACACATTACGCTCTCTGTAACACAGTGTTTCGTACACTATGCTCACCCTGCGTAACACATTGTTCAGTACACACAGCTCTCCCTGTGTAACTCACATTGTTCAGTACACACAGCTCTCTCTCTGTGACTCAATGTTCAGTACACACAGCTCTCCCTGTGTAACACAAACTGTTCAATACACACTGCTCTCACTGCGTAAAACATGCTGTTCAGTATACACAGCTCTCCCTGTGTAACACACACTGTTCAGTTCACACAGCTCTCACTGTGTAACACAATGTTCAGTACACACTGCTCTCCCTGAGTGGCACACCGTTCAGTACACACAGTTCTGCCTGTGCGACACACTGTTCAGTACACACAGCTCTCCCTGTGTAACACAAACTGTTCAGTACACACAGCTCTCACTGCGTAAAACATACTGTTCAGTATACACAGCTCTCCCTGTGTAACACACACTGCTCAGTACACACAGCTCTCCCTGTGTAACACACACTGTTCAGTACACACAGCTCTCCTTGGGCAACACACTGTTTAGTACACACAGCTCTCTCTCTGTGACACACTGCTCAGTACACACAGATCTCCCTGTGTAATACACCATTCCGTAAATACAGCTCACCCTGTGTGACACAATGTTAAGTATACACAGCTCTCCCTGTGTGACACAATAGAACACAAAACTCTCCCTGTGTAACACACTGTTCAGTACACAAAGCTCTCCCTGTGTAACACACACTGTTCAGTACACACAGCTCTGCCGGTGTGACACACTGTTCAGTACACACAGCTCTCCCTGTGTAACACAGACTGTTCAGTACACACAGCTCCCCCTGTGTAATACACTTTTCAGTACACACAGCTCTCCCTGTGCAACACACTGTTCAGTACACACAGCTCTCTCTCTGTGACACACTGTTCAGTACACACAGCTCTCCCTGTGTATCACACACTGTTCAGTACACACAGCTCCCCCTGTGTAACACACTTTTCAGTATACACAGCTCTGCCTGGGTGACACACTTTTCAGTATGTGCAGCTCTCCCTGTGTAACAGACTTTTCAGTACGCAAAGCTCTCCCTGTGTAACACACTATTCAGTACACACAGATCTCCCTGTGTGACACACTGTTCAGTACACACCGCTCTCCCTGTGTGACACACTGTTCAGTACACACACCTCTCCCTGTGTAACACACTGTTCAGTACACACAGCTCTCCCTGTGTAACACACTTTTCAGTACACACAGCTCTCCCTGTGTAACACACTTTTCAGTACACACAGATCCCCCTGTGTAACACACTGTTCAGTACACACAGCTCTGCCTGTGTGACACACTGTTCAGTACACACAGCTCTCTCTCTGTGACACACTGTTCAGTACACACAGCTCTCCCTGTGTAACACAGACTGTTCAGTACACACAGCTCCCCCTGTGTAACACACTTTTCAGTACACACAGCTCTCCCTGTGCAACACACTGTTCAGTACACACAGCTCTCTCCCTGTGACACACTGTTCAGTACACACACCTCCCCCTGTGTTAAACACTTTTCAGTACACACAGCTCTCCCTGTGTAACACACTTTTCAGTACACACAGCTCTCCCTGTGTAACTCACATTTTTCAGTACACACAGCTCTCCCTGTGTAACACACATTGTTCAGTACATACAGTTCTCCCTGTGTAACACACATTGTTCAGTACACACAGCTCTCTCTCTGTGACTCAATGTACAGTACACACAGCTCTCCCTGTGTAACACACTGTTCAGTACACACAGCTCTCACAGCGTAAAACATGTTGTTCGGTATACACAGCTCTCCCTGTGTAACACACGCTGTTCAGTTCACACAGCTTTCACTTTCTAACACGATGTTCAGTACACACAGCTCTCCCTGAGTGGCACCCCGTTCAGAACACACAGCTCTGCCTGTGCGACACACTGTTCAGTACACACAGCTCTCCCTCTGTAACACAAACTGTTCAGTACACACAGCTCTCACTGCGTAAAACATACTGTTCAGTATACACAGCTCTCCCTGTGTAACACACACTGCTCAGTACACACAGCTCTCCCTGTGTAACACACACTGTTCAGTACACACAGCTCTCCTTGTGCAACACACTGTTTAGTACACACAGCTCTCTCTCTGTGACACACTGCTCAGTACACACAGATCTCCCTGTGTAATACACCATTCCATAAATACAGCTCACCCTGTGTGACACAATGTTAAGTATACACAGCTCTCCCTGTGTGACACAATAGAACACAAAACTCTCCCTGTGTAACACACTGTTCAGTACACAAAGCTCTCCCTGTGTAACACACACTGTTCAGTACACACAGCTCTGCCTGTGTGACACACTGTTCAGTACACACAGCTCTCCCTGTGTAACACAGACTGTTCAGTACACACAGCTCCCGCTGTGTAACACACTTTTCAGTACACACAGCTCTCCCTGTGCAAATCACTGTTCAGTACACACAGCTCTCTCTCTGTGACACACTGTTCAGTACACACAGCTCTCCCTGTGTAACACACACTGTTCAGTACACACAGCTCCCCCTGTGTAACACACTATTCAGTATACACAGCTCTGCCTGTGTGACACACTTTTCAGTATGTGCAGCTCTCCCTGTGTAACAGACTTTTCAGTACGCAAAGCTCTCCCTGTGTAACACACTATTCAGTACACACAGCTCTCCCTGTGTGACACACTGTTCAGTACACACCGCTCTCCCTGTGTGACACACTGTTCAGTACACACAGCTCTCCCTGTGTAACACACTGTTCAGTACACACAGCTCTCCCTGTGTAACATACTTTTCAGTACACACAGCTCTCCCTGTGTAACACACTTTTCAGTATACACAGAACCCCCTCTGTAACACACTGTTCAGTACACACAGCTCTGCCTGTGTGACACACTGTTCAGTACAGTCAGCTCTCCCTGTGTAAAACACTGTTCAGTACACATAACTCTCCCTGTGTAACACACACTGTTCAGGACACACAGCTCTCCCTGGTTGACACACTGTTGAGTACACACACCTCTCTCTTTGTAACACACACTTTTCAGTACACACAGCTCTGCCTGTGTGACACACTGTTCAGTACACACAGCTGTCCCTGTGTAACAAACACTGTTCAGTACACACAGCTCTGCCTGTTTGACACACTGTTCAGTACACAGAGCTCTCCCTGTGTAACACACCGTTCCGTACTTCCATCTCACTCTGTGTGACACACTTTTCAGTATACACAGCTCTCCCTGTGTGACACACTAGAACACACAGCTCTACCTGTTTAACACAAACTGTTCATTCCACACAGATCTGCCTGTGTAACACACTGTTCCGTACACGCAGCTCTCCCTGTGTTACACAAACTGTTCAGTACACACAGCTCTGCCTGTGTGACACACACTGTTCTATACACACAGCTCTGCCTTTGTAAAACACTGTTCAGTATACTCAGCTCCCCCTGTGTAACACACTTTTCAGTACACACAGCTCTCTCTCTGTGACGCAATGCTCAGTACAGACAGCTCTCTCTCTATGACACACTCTTCAGGACACACAGCTCTCACTGTGTAACACACACTGTTCAGTACACAAAGCTCTCCCTGTGTAACACACATTGTTCAGTACACACAGCTCTCCCTGTGTGACAAACTGTTCAGTACACACAGCTCTCCCTGTGTAACAAACTGTTCAGTGCACGCAGCTCTCCCTGCGTAACACACTTTTCAGTACACACAGCTCCCCCTGTGTAACACACTTTTCAGTACACACAGCTCTCTCTCTGTGACACACTCTTCAGTACACACAGCTCTCCCTGTGTGACACACTGTTCAGTACACACAGCTCTCCCTGTGTAACACACTGTTCAGTACACACAGCTCCCCCTGTGTAACACACTTTTCAGTACACACAGCTCTCCCATGTAACACAATTTTCAGTACACACAGTTCTCCCTGTGCAACACAAAGTTCAGTACACACAGCTTTCCACGTGTAACACGCTTTTCAGTACACACAGTTCTCCCTGTGCAACACAAAGTTCAGTACACACAGCTCTCCATGTGTGACAAACTGCTCAGTACACAAAGCTCTCCCTGTGTAACACACACTGTTCAGTACACACAGCTCTGCCAGTGTAACACACTTTTCAGTACACACAGCTCCCCCTGTGTAACACACTTTTCAGTACACACAGCTCTCCCTGTGTAACACACTCTTCAGTACACACAGCTCTCCCTGTGTGACACACTGTTCAGTAACAAACAGCTCGGCTGTGTAACACACTGTTCAGTACACACAGCTCTGCCCCTGTGTAACCACACTGTTCAGTAGCACACAGCTCCCCTGTGTACGAGCACTTTTCAGTACACACAGCTCTCCCTGTGTAACACACTGTTCAGTACACACAGCTCTGCCTGTGTAACACACTGTTCAGCACACATCAACTCTCCCTGTGTAACACACACTGTTCAGTACACACAGCTCTCCCTGTGTGACACACTGTTCAGTACACACAGCTCTGCCTGTGTAACACACTGTTCAGTACACACAGCTCCCCCTGTGTAACACACTTTTCAGTACACACAGCTCTCCTGTGTAACACACTGTTCAGTACACAGACTCTCCCTGTGTAACCACACTGTTCAGTACACACAGCTCTCCCTGTGTAACACCTCTTTCAGTACACATCAGCTCTCCTGTGTAACAACACAAGATTCAGTACACACAGCTCTCCTTTGTGACACACTTTTCAGTACACACAACTCTCTCTCTATCACACACTGTTCAGTACACACAGCTCTCTCTCTGTAACACACTGTTCCGTACACATGGCCTCAAACTGTGTAACACACTGTTCAGTACACACAGCTCTCCCTTTGTAACACACTGTTCAGTACACACAGCTCTCCCTGTGTGACACACTGTTCAGTACACAAAGCTCTCTCTCTGTAACACGCTGTTCCGTACACACGGCTCAAACTGCGTAACACACTGTTCAGTACACAGAGCTCTCCCTGTGTAACACACATTGTTCAGTACACACAGCTCTCTTTCTGTGGACTCAATGTTCAGTACACACAGCTCTCCCTGCGTAAAACACACTGTCAGTATACACAGCTCTCCCTGTGTAACACATACTGTTCAGTCCACACAGCTCTCCCTGTTTGACACACTGTTCAGTACACACAGCTCTCCCTGTGTAAACACTCTTAAGTACACACAGCTCTCCCTTTGTAACATACTGTCAGTACACACAGCTCCCTGTCTGTGACACACTGTTCAGTACACACAGCTCCCCTGTGTAACACACTTTTCAGTACACACAGCTCTCCTGTGTAACACACTGTTCAGTACACACAGCTCTCCCTGTGTAACACACTGTTCAGTACACACAGCTCTCCCTGTGACACACTGTACACACAGCTCTCCCTGTGTAACACACACTGTTCAGTACACACAGCTCTGCCTGTGTGAACACTTTTCAGTACACACAGTTCTCCCTGTGTAACACACTGTTCAGTACACACAGCTCTCCCTGTGTAACACACTTTTCAGTACACACAGCTCTCCCTGTGTGACACACTTCAGTACACACAGCTCTCCCTGTGTAAACACTGTTCAGTACACACAGCTCTCCCTGTGTAACACACTTTCAGTACACACAGCTCTCCTGTGTAACACACTTTTCAGTACACACAGCTCTCCCTGTGTAACACACTTTTCAGTACACACAGCTCTCCCTGTGTTACACAAACTGTTCAGTACACACAGCTCTGCCTGTGTGACACACACTGTTCTATACACACAGCTCTGCCTTTGTAAAACACTGTTCAGTATACTCAGCTCCCCCTGTGTAACACACTTTTCAGTACACACAGCTCTCTCTCTGTGACGCAATGCTCAGTACAGACAGCTCTCTCTCTATGACACACTCTTCAGGACACACAGCTCTCACTGTGTAACACACACTGTTCAGTACACAAAGCTCTCCCTGTGTAACACACATTGTTCAGAACACACAGCTCTCCCTGTGTGACAAACTGTTCAGTACACACAGCTCTCCCTGTGTAACAAACTGTTCAGTGCACGCAGCTCTCCCTGCGTAACACACTTTTCAGTACACACAGCTCCCCCTGTGTAACACACTTTTCAGTACACACAGCTCTCTCTCTGTGACACACTCTTCAGTACACACAGCTCTCCCTGTGTGACACACTGTTCAGTACACACAGCTCTCCCTGTGTAACACACTGTTCAGTACACACAGCTCCCCCTGTGTAACACACTTTTCAGTACACACAGCTCTCCCCATGTAACACAATTTTCAGTACACACAGTTCTCCCTGTGCAACACAAAGTTCAGTACACACAGCTTTCCACGTGTAACACGCTTTTCAGTACACACAGTTCTCCCTGTGCAACACAAAGTTCAGTACACACAGCTCTCCATGTGTGACAAACTGCTCAGTACACAAAGCTCTCCCTGTGTAACACACACTGTTCAGTACACACAGCTCTGCCAGTGTAACACACTTTTCAGTACACACAGCTCCCCCTGTGTAACACACTTTTCAGTACACACAGCTCTCCCTGTGTAACACACTCTTCAGTACACACAGCTCTCCCTGTGTGACACACTGTTCAGTACAAACAGCTCGGCCTGTGTAACACACACTGTTCAGTACACACAGCTCTGCCTGTGTAACACACTGTTCAGTGCACACAGCTCCCCCTGTGTAAGAGACTTTTCAGTACACACAGCTCTCCCTGTGTAACACACTGTTCAGTACACACAGCTATGCCTGTGTAACACACTGTTCAGCACACTTAACTCTCCCTGTGTAACACACACTGTTCAGTACACACAGCTCTCCCTGTGTGACACACACTGTTCAGTGCACACAACTCTGCCTGTGTAACACAATATTCAGTACACACAACTCCCCCTGTGAAACACACTTTTCAGTACACACAGCTCTCCCTGTGTAACACACTGTTCTGTACACAGAACTCTCCCTGTGTAACACACACTGTTCAGTACACACAGCTCTCCCTGTGTAACACCTCTTCAGTACACATAACTTCATGTGTAACACACAATATTCAGTACACACAGCTCTCCCTTTGTGACACACTTTTCAGTACACACAACTCTCTCTCTATCACACACTGTTCAGTACACACAGCTCTCTCTCTGTAACACACTGTTCCGTACACATGGCTCAAACTGTGTAACACACTGTTCAGTACACACAGCTCTCCCTTTGTAACACACTGTTCAGTACACACAGCTCTCCCTGTGTGACACACTGTTCAGTACACAAAGCTCTCTCTCTGTAACACACTGTTCCGTACACACGGCTCAAACTGCGTAACACACTGTTCAGTACACAGAGCTCTCCCTGTGTAACACACATTGTTCAGTACACACAGCTCTCTTTCTGTGACTCAATGTTCAGTACACACAGCTCTCCCTGCGTAAAACACACTGTTCAGTATACACAGCTCTCCCTGTGTAACACATACTGTTCAGTCCACACAGCTCTCCCTGTTTGACACACTGTTCAGTACACACAGCTCTCCCTGTGTAACACACTCTTAAGTACACACAGCTCTCCCTTTGTAACATACTGTTCAGTACACACAGCTCCCTGTCTGTGACAGACGGTTCAGTAAACACAGCACCACCTGTGTAAGCTCTCCCTTTGTAACATACTGTTCAGTACACACAGCTCCCTGTCTGTGACAGACGGTTCAGTAAACACAGCACCACCTGTGTAACACACTTTTCAGTACACACAGCTCTGCCTGTGTAACACAATGTTCAGTACACACAGCTCTCCCTGTGTAACACATACTGTTCAGTACACACAGTTCTCCCTGTGTGACACACTAGAACACACAGCTCTCCCTGGGTAACACACACTGTTCATTATACACAGCTGTGCCTGTGTGACACACTTTTCCGTACACACAGTTTTCCCTGTGTAACACACTGTTCAGTACACACAGCTCTCCCTGTGTAACACACTTTTCAGAACACACAGCTCTCCCTTTATGACACGCACTTCAGAACACACAGATCTCCCTGTGTAAAGCACACTGTTCAGTACACACATCTCTCCCTGTGTAACACAGACTTTTCAGTACACACAGCTCTCCCTGTGTAACACACCTTTTAGTACACACAGCTCTCCCTGTGTAACACACTTTTCAGGACACACAGCTCTCCCTGTGTGACACACAATTCAGTACACACAGCTCCCCCTGTGTAACACACACTGTTCAGCGCACACAGCTCCCCCTGTGTAACACACACTGTTCAGTACACACAGCTCTCCCTGTGTAACACACTTTTCAGTACACACAGCTCTCCCTGTGTAACACACTGTTCAGTAAACACATCTCTCCCTGTGTAACACACTTTTCAGTACACACAGCTCTCCCTGTGTAACACACACTGTTCAGTACACACAGCTCTCCCTGTTTAACACACACTGTTCAGTACACACAGCTCACACTGTGTAACACTCTGATCAGTACACACAGCTCTCCCTGTGTAACACACTGTTCAGTACACACAGCTCCCCCTGTGTAACACACTTTTCAGTAAAAAAACAGCTCTCCCTGTGAAACACACTGTTCAGTACACATAGCCCACCCTGTGTAACACACTGTTCAGTAAACACAGCTCTCCCTGTGTAACACACAGTTCAGTAAACACGGCTCACACTGTGTAACACACTGTTCAGTAAACACAGCTCTCTCTCTGTGACACAATTTTCAGTACACACAGCTCTCCCTGTGTAACACACTGTTCAGTACACATATCTCTCCCTGTGTAACACACACTGTTCAGTAAACACAGCTCTCTCTCTGTGACACACTGTTCAGTACACACAGCTCTGCCTGTGTGGCATCTGTTCCGTAAACGCAGCTCTCCCTGTGTAACACAAACTGTTCAGTACGCACAGCTCTGCCTGTGTGACACACACTGTTCAGTACACACAGCTCTCCCTGTGTTTAACACACTGTTCAGTACACACAGCTCCACCTGTGTAACACACTGTTCAGTACACACAGCTCTCCCTGTGTAACACACTGCTCAGTACACATAACTCACCATGTGTAACACAAACTTTTCAGTACACACAGCTCTCCCTGTTTGACACACTGTTCAGTACACACAGCTCTCCCTGTGTGACACACTGTTCAGTACACACAGCTCTCTCTCTGTGACACACTGTTCAGTACACACAGCTCTCCCTGTGTAACACACTGTTCAGTACACACAGCTCTGCCTGTTTGACACACTGTTCAGTACACACAGCTCTGCCTGTGTGACACACTGTTCAGTACATACAACTCTGCCTGTGTAACACACTGTTCAGTACACACAGCTCTCCCTGTGTAACACACACTGTTCAGCACACACAGCTCTCCCTGTGTGACACACTGTTCAGTACAAACAGCTCTCCCTGTGTAATTCACTGTTCAGTATACACAGCTCCCCCTGTGTAACACACTTTTCCGTACACACAGTTCTCCCTGTGTAACACACTGTTCAGTACACAGAGCTCTCCCTGTGTAACACACTGTTCAGTACACACAGCTCTCCCTGTGTAACACACTGTGCCGTACACACATCTCTCTCTCTGACACACTGTTGCGTAGACACAGCTCTCTCTCTTTGAAACACTGTTCAGTACACACAGCTCTCCCTGTGTAACACATACTTTTCAGTACACACAGCTCTCCCTGTTTGACATACTGTTCAGTAAACGCAGCGCCCCCTGTATAACAATTACTGTTCAGTAAACGCAGCTCTCCCTGTGTGACACTGTTCCATACACACAGCTCTCTCTCTGTGACACACTGTTCAGTACACACAGCTCTCCCTGTATGACACACAATTCAGTACACACAGCTCTCCCTGTGTAACACTCTGTTCAGTACACACAGTTCTACCAGCTTGACACACTGTTCAGTACACACAGCTCTCCCTGTGTGACACACTGTTCAGTACACACAGCTCTCCCTGTGTAACAGACTGTTCAGTACACATAACTCTCCCTGTGTTCACACACTGTTCAGTACACACAGCTCTCCCTGTATGACACACAGTTCAGTACACACAGCTCCCCCTGTGTAACAGACTGTTCAGTACACATAACTCTCCCTGTGTTCACACACTGTTCAGTACACACAGCTCTCCCTGTATGACACACTGTTCAGGACACACAGCTCCCTCTCTGTGACAGACGGTTCAGTAAACACAGCACCCCCTGTGTAACACACTTTTCAGTACACACAGCTCTCTCTCTGTAACACACTTTTCAGTACACACAGCTCTCCCTGTGTAACACACTGTTCAGTAAACACATCTCTCCCTGTGTAACACACTTTTCAGTAAAAAACACCTCTCCCTGTGTAACACACTGTTCAGTACACACAGCTCTCCCTGTGTAACACACTGTTGAGTACACACAGCTCTCCCTGTGTAACACATACTGTTCAGTACACACAGCTCTCCCTGTGTGACACGCTAGAACACACAGCTCTCCCTGGGTAACACACACTGTTCAGTATACACAGCTCTGCCTGTGTGACACACTAGAACACACAGCTCTCCCTGTGTAACACACACTGTTCAGTAGACACAGCTCTGCCTGTGTGATACACACTGTTCCGTACACACAGCTCCCCCTGTGTAACACACATTGTTCAGTACACACAGCTCTCCCTGTGTGACACACTGTTCAGTACACACACCTCTCCCTGTGTAATACATGTTGTTCAGTACACACAGCTCTCTCTGTGTGACATACTTTTCAGTACACACAGCTCTCCCTGTGTAACACACTGTGCCGTACACACAGCTCTCTCTCTCTAACACTGTTCCGTAGACACAGCTCTCTCTCTTTGAAACACTGTTCAGTGCACGCAGCTCTCCCCGTGTAACACACAGTTCAGTAAACATAACTCTCCCTGTGTAACACACACTTTTCAGTACACACAGCTCTCTCTCTGTGACACACTGTTCAGTATACACAGCTATCCCTGTGTGACACACTGTTCAGTAAACACAGCTTCCCTGTGTGACACACTGTTCAGTACACACAGCTCTCCCTGTGTAACACAGTGTTCAGTACACACATCTCTCCCTGTGTGACACACTGTTCAGTACACACAGCACTTCCTGTGTAACACACTGTTCAGTACACTTAACTCTCCCTGTGTTAACACACTGTTCAGTACACACAGCTCACCCTGTGTAACACACTGTTCAGAACACATATCTCTCCCTGTGTTCACACACTTTTCAGTACACACAGCTCGGCCTGTGTGACACCATGTTCAGTGCACATAACTCACCCTCTGTAACACACTTTTCAGTACACACAGCTCTCCCTGTGTGACACACTTCAGTACACACAGCTCTCCCTGTGTAAGACACTGTTCAGTACACACGGCTCTCCCTGTGTAACACACTGTTCAGTACTCACAGCTCTCCCTATGTGACACACTGCTCAGTACACACAGCTGTCCCTGTGTAATACACCGTTCCGTACATACAGCTCACCCTGTGTGACACACTGTTAAGTATACACAGCTCTCCCTGTGTGACACAATAGAACACAAAACTCTCCCTGTGGAACACACTGTTCAGTTCACACAGCTCTGACTGTGTAACACACACTGTTCAGTACACACAGCTCTCCCTGTGTAACACACTGTTCAGTACACTTAACTCTCCCTGTGTAACACACTGTTCAGTACACACAGCTATCCCTGTGTAACACACTGTTCAGTGCACACAGCTCTCCCTGTGTAACACACACTGTTCAGCACACACAGCTCTCCCTGTGTGACACACTGTTCAGTACAAACAGCTCTCCCTGTGTAATTCACTGTTCAGTATACACAGCTCCCCCTGTGTAACACACTTTTCCGTACACACAGTTCTCCCTGTGTAACACACTGTTCAGTACACAGAGCTCTCCCTGTGTAACACACTGTTCAGTACACACAGCTCTCCCTGTGTAACACACTGTGCCGTACACACATCTCTCTCTCTGACACACTGTTGCGTAGACACAGCTCTCTCTCTTTGAAACACTGTTCAGTACACACAGCTCTCCCTGTGTAACACATACTTTTCAGTACACACAGCTCTCCCTGTTTGACATACTGTTCAGTAAACGCAGCGCCCCCTGTATAACAATTACTGTTCAGTAAACGCAGCTCTCCCTGTGTGACACTGTTCCATACACACAGCTCTCTCTCTGTGACACACTGTTCAGTACACACAGCTCTCCCTGTATGACACACAATTCAGTACACACAGCTCTCCCTGTGTAACACTCTGTTCAGTACACACAGTTCTACCAGCTTGACACACTGTTCAGTACACACAGCTCTCCCTGTGTGACACACTGTTCAGTACACACAGCTCTCCCTGTGTAACAGACTGTTCAGTACACATAACTCTCCCTGTGTTCACACACTGTTCAGTACACACAGCTCTCCCTGTATGACACACAGTTCAGTACACACAGCTCCCCCTGTGTAACACACTGTTCAGGACACACAGCTCCCTCTCTGTGACAGACGGTTCAGTAAACACAGCACCCCCTGTGTAACACACTTTTCAGTACACACAGCTCTCTCTCTGTAACACACTTTTCAGTACACACAGCTCTCCCTGTGTAACACACTGTTCAGTAAACACATCTCTCCCTGTGTAACACACTTTTCAGTAAAAAACACCTCTCCCTGTGTAACACACTGTTCAGTACACACAGCTCTCCCTGTGTAACACACTGTTGAGTACACACAGCTCTCCCTGTGTAACACATACTGTTCAGTACACACAGCTCTCCCTGTGTGACACGCTAGAACACACAGCTCTCCCTGGGTAACACACACTGTTCAGTATACACAGCTCTGCCTGTGTGACACACTAGAACACACAGCTCTCCCTGTGTAACACACACTGTTCAGTAGACACAGCTCTGCCTGTGTGACACACACTGTTCCGTACACACAGCTCCCCCTGTGTAACACACATTGTTCAGTACACACAGCTCTCCCTGTGTGACACACTGTTCAGTACACACACCTCTCCCTGTGTAATACATGTTGTTCAGTACACACAGCTCTCTCTGTGTGACATACTTTTCAGTACACACAGCTCTCCCTGTGTAACACACTGTGCCGTACACACAGCTCTCTCTCTCTAACACTGTTCCGTAGACACAGCTCTCTCTCTTTGAAACACTGTTCAGTGCACGCAGCTCTCCCCGTGTAACACACAGTTCAGTAAACATAACTCTCCCTGTGTAACACACACTTTTCAGTACACACAGCTCTCTCTCTGTGACACACTGTTCAGTATACACAGCTATCCCTGTGTGACACACTGTTCAGTAAACACAGCTTCCCTGTGTGACACACTGTTCAGTACACACAGCTCTCCCTGTGTAACACAGTGTTCAGTACACACATCTCTCCCTGTGTGACACACTGTTCAGTAAACATAACTCTCCCTGTGTAACACACACTGTTCAGTACACTTAACTCTCCCTGTGTTAACACACTGTTCAGTATACACAGCTATCCCTGTGTAACACACTGTTCAGAACACATATCTCTCCCTGTGTTCACACACTTTTCAGTACACACAGCTCGGCCTGTGTGACACCATGTTCAGTGCACATAACTCACCCTCTGTAACACACTTTTCAGTACACACAGCTCTCCCTGTGTGACACACTTCAGTACACACAGCTCTCCCTGTGTAAGACACTGTTCAGTACACACGGCTCTCCCTGTGTAACACACTGTTCAGTACTCACAGCTCTCCCTATGTGACACACTGCTCAGTACACACAGCTGTCCCTGTGTAATACACCGTTCCGTACATACAGCTCACCCTGTGTGACACACTGTTCAGTATACACAGCTCTCCCTGTGTGACACAATAGAACACAAAACTCTCCCTGTGGAACACACTGTTCAGTTCACACAGCTCTGACTGTGTAACACACACTGTTCAGTACACACAGCTCTCCCTGTGTAACACACTGTTCAGTACACTTAACTCTCCCTGTGTAACACACTGTTCAGTACACACAGCTATCCCTGTGTAACACACTGTTCAGTGCACTTAACTCTCCCTGTGTAACACACACTGTTCAGTACATACAGCTCTCCCTGTGTAACACACTGTTCAGAACACACAGCTCTCCCTGTGTGACACACTGTTCAGTACACACAGCTCTCCCTGTGTAACACACTGTTCAGTACACACAGCTCTCCCTGTGTGACACACACTGTTCAGTACACACAACTCTGCCTGTGTAACACACTATTCAGTACACACAACGCCCGCTGTGAAACACACTTTTCAGTACACACAGCTCTCACTGTGTAACACAATGTTCAGTACAAATAACTCTCCCTGTGTAACACACACTGTTCAGTACACACAGCTCTCCATGTGTAACACACTGTTCAGTACACATAACTCTCCCTGTGTAACACACACTATTCAGTACACACAGCTCTCCCAATATGACGCACTGTTCAGTACACACAGCTCACTCTCTGTAACACACTGTTCAGTACACACAGCTCTTTCTCTGTAACACACTATTCCGTACACACGGCTCTCCCTGTGTAACACACTGTTCAGTACACACAGCTCTCCCTGTGTAACACACTGTTCATTACACACAGCTCTCCCTGTGTGACTCACTGTTCAGTACACACAGCTCTCTCTCTGTAACACACTGTTCCGCACACGGCTCAAACTGCGTAACACACTGTTCAGTACACACAACTCTCCCTGTGTAACACACATTGTTCAGTACACACAGCTCTCTTTCTGTGACTCAATGTTCAGTACACACAGCTCTCACTGCGTAAAACACACTGTTCAGTACACACAGCTCTCCCTGTGTGACACACGTTGTTCAGGACACACAGATCTCTTTCTGTGACTCAATGTTCAGTACACACAGCTCTCCCTGCGTAAAACACACTGTTCAGTATACACAGCTCTCCCTGTGTGACACACTGTTCAGTACACACAGCTCTCCCTGTGTAACACACTGTTCAGTACACACAGCTCTTCCTGTGTAACACTGTATTCAGTACACTTATCTCTCCCTGTGTAACCCACTTTTCAGTACACACAGCTCTCCCTGTGTAACACACTGTTCATTACACACAGCTCTCCCTGTGTAACACACTGTTCAGTACACATAACTCTCCCAGTGTTCACACACTGTTCAGTCCACACCGCTCTCCCTGTTTGACACACTGTTCAGTACACACAGCTCTCCCTGTGTGACAGACTCTTCAGTACACACAGCTACCCCTGTGTAACACACTGTTCAGTATACACAGCTCCCTCTCTGTGACTGACGGTTCAGTAAACACAGCGCCCCCTGTGTAACACACTTTTCAGTACACACAGCTCTCCCTGTGTAACACATTGTTCAGTACACACAGTTCCCCCTGTGTAACACACTTTTCAGTAAAAAACAGCTCTCCCTGTGTAACACACTGTTCAGTACACACAGCTCTCCCGGTGTAATACACTGTTCAGTACACACAGCTCTCCCTGTGTAACACATACTGTTCAGTACACACAGCTCTCCCTGTATGACACACAATTCAGTACACACAGCTCTCCCTGTGTAACACTCTGTTCAGTACACACAGTTCTACCAGCTTGACACACTGTTCAGTACACACAGCTCTCCCTGTGTGACACACTGTTCAGTACACACAGCTCTCCCTGTGTAACACACTGTTCAGTACACATAACTCTCCCAGTGTTCACACACTGTTCAGTCCACACCGCTCTCCCTGTTTGACACACTGTTCAGTACACACAGCTCTCCCTGTGTGACAGACTCTTCAGTACACACAGCTACCCCTGTGTAACACACTGTTCAGTATACACAGCTCCCTCTCTGTGACTGACGGTTCAGTAAACACAGCGCCCCCTGTGTAACACACTTTTCAGTACACACAGCTCTCCCTGTGTAACACATTGTTCAGTACACACAGTTCCCCCTGTGTAACACACTTTTCAGTAAAAAACAGCTCTCCCTGTGTAACACACTGTTCAGTACACACAGCTCTCCCGGTGTAATACACTGTTCAGTACACACAGCTCTCCCTGTGTAACACATACTGTTCAGTACACACAGCTCTCCCTGTATGACACACAATTCAGTACACACAGCTCTCCCTGTGTAACACTCTGTTCAGTACACACAGTTCTACCAGCTTGACACACTGTTCAGTACACACAGCTCTCCCTGTGTGACACACTGTTCAGTACACACATCTCTCCCTGTGTGACACACTGTTCAGTACACACAGCACTTCCTGTGTAACACACTGTTCAGTACACTTAACTCTCCCTGTGTTAACACACTGTTCAGTACACACAGCTCACCCTGTGTAACACACTGTTCAGAACACATATCTCTCCCTGTGTTCACACACTTTTCAGTACACACAGCTCGGCCTGTGTGACACCATGTTCAGTGCACATAACTCACCCTCTGTAACACACTTTTCAGTACACACAGCTCTCCCTGTGTGACACACTTCAGTACACACAGCTCTCCCTGTGTAAGACACTGTTCAGTACACACGGCTCTCCCTGTGTAACACACTGTTCAGTACTCACAGCTCTCCCTATGTGACACACTGCTCAGTACACACAGCTGTCCCTGTGTAATACACCGTTCCGTACATACAGCTCACCCTGTGTGACACACTGTTCAGTATACACAGCTCTCCCTGTGTGACACACTGTTCAGTACACACAGCTCTCCCTGTGTGACACACGTTGTTCAGGACACACAGATCTCTTTCTGTGACTCAATGTTCAGTACACACAGCTCTCCCTGCGTAAAACACACTGTTCAGTATACACAGCTCTCCCTGTGTGACACACTGTTCAGTACACACAGCTCTCCCTGTGTAACACACTGTTCAGTACACACAGCTCTTCCTGTGTAACACTGTATTCAGTACACTTATCTCTCCCTGTGTAACCCACTTTTCAGTACACACAGCTCTCCCTGTGTAACACACTGTTCATTACACACAGCTCTCCCTGTGTAACACACTGTTCAGTACACATAACTCTCCCAGTGTTCACACACTGTTCAGTCCACACCGCTCTCCCTGTTTGACACACTGTTCAGTACACACAGCTCTCCCTGTGTAACAGACTCTTCAGTACACACAGCTACCCCTGTGTAACACACTGTTCAGTATACACAGCTCCATCTCTGTGACAGACGGTTCAGTAAACACAGCGCCCCCTGTGTAACACACTTTTCAGTACACACAGCTCTCCCTGTGTAACACATTGTTCAGTACACACAGTTCCCCCTGTGTAACACACTTTTCAGTAAAAAACAGCTCTCCCTGTGTAACACACTGTTCAGTACACACAGCTCTCCCGGTGTAATACACTGTTCAGTACACACAGCTCTCCCTGTGTAACACATACTGTTCAGTACACACAGTTCTCCCTGTGTGACACACTAGAACACACAGCTCTCCCTGGGTAACACACACTGTTCAGTATACACAGCTCTGCCTGTGTGACACACTAGAACACACAGCTCTCCCTGGGTAACACACACTGTTCAGTGCACACAGCTCTCCCTGTGTGAAACACTAGAACACACAGCTCTCCCTGGGTAACACACACTGTTCAGTACACACAGCTCTACCTGTGTGGCAACTGTTCCGTAAACGCAGGTCTCCCTGTGTAACACACACTGTTCAGTAGACACAGCTCTGCCTGTGTGACACACACTGTTCCGTACACACAGCTCCCCCTGTGTAACACACATTGTTCAGTACACACAGCTCTCCCTGTGTGACACACTGTTCAGTACACACACCTCTCCCTGTGTAACACATGTTGTTCAGTACACACATCTCTATCTGTGTGACATACTTTTCAGTACACACAGCTCTCCCTGTGTAACACACTGTGCCGTACACATAGCTCTCTCTCTCTGACACTGTTCCGTAGACACAGCTCTATCTCTTTGAAACACTGTTCAGTGCACGCAGCTCTCCCCGTGTAACACACAGTTCAGTACACATAACTCTTCCTGTGTAACACACACTTTTCAGTACACACAGCTCTCTCTCTGTGACACACTGTTCAGTATACACAGCTATCCCTGTGTAACACACTGTTCAGTACACTTAACTCTCCCTGTGTAACACACACTGTTCAGTACACACAGCTCTCCCTGTGTGACACACATTGTTCAGTACACACAACTCTGCCTGTGTAACACAATATTCAGTACACACAACTCCCCCTGTGAAACACACTTTTCAGTACACACAGCTCTCCCTGTGTAACACACTGTTCAGTACACAGAACTCTCCCTGTGTAACACACACTGTTCAGTACACACAGCTCTCCCTGTGTAACACACTCTTCAGTACACATAACTCACTGTGTAACACTTACTATTCAGTACACACAGCTCTCCCTTTGTGACACACTTTTCAGTACACACAGCTCTCTCTCTATAACACACTGTTCAGTACACACAGCTCTCTCTCTGTAACACACTGTTCCGTACACACGGCTCAAACTGCGTAACACACTGTTCAGTACACACAGCTCTCCCTTTGTAACACACTGTTCAGTACACACAGCTCTCCCTGTGTGACACACTGTTCAGTACACTTAACTCTCCCTGTGTAACACACACTGTTCAGTACACACGGCTCAAACTGCGTAACACACTGTTCAGTACACACAGCTCTCCCTGTGTAACACACTGTTCAGTACACACAGCTCTCCCTGCGTAAAACACACTGTTCAGTATACACAGCTCTCCCTGTGTGACACACTGTTCAGTACACACAGCTCTCCCTGTGTAACACACTGTTCAGTACACACAGCTCTCCCTGTGTAACACACTGCTCAGTACACACAGCTCTGCCTGTGTAACACTCTATTCAGTACACATATCTCTCCCTGTGGAACCCACTTTTCAGTACGCACATCTCTCCCTGTGTAAAACACTGTTCAGTACACACAGCTTTCCCTGTGTAAAACACTGTTCAGTCCACACAGCTCTCCCTGTTTGACACACTGTTCAGTACACAGCTCTCCCTGTGTAACACACTCTTAAGTACACACAGCTCTCCCTTTGTAACATACTGTTCAGTACACACAGCTCCCTGTCTGTGACAGACGGTTCAGTAAACACAGCGTCCCCTGTGTAACACACTTTTCAGTACACACAGCTCTCCCTGTGTAACACACTGTTCAGTACACACAGCTCTCCCTGTGTAACACATACTGTTCAGTACACACAGTTCTCCCTGTGTGAAACACTAGAACACACAGCTCTCCCTGTGTAACACACACTTTTCAGTACACACAGCTCTCCCTGTGTAACACACTTTTTAGTAAACACAGCTCTCCCTGTGTGACACACAATTCAGTACACACAGCTCTCCCTGTGTAACACACTTTTCAGTAAACACAGCTCTCCCTGTGTGACACACAATTCAGTACGCACAGCTCTTCCTGTGTGACACACACTGTTCAGTACACACAGCTCTCCCCGTGTAACACACACTGTTCAGTACACACACCTCCACCTGTATAACACACTGTTCAGTACACACAGCTCTCCCTGTGTAACACACTGTTCTGTACACATAACTCACCATGTGTAACACAAACTTTTCAGTACACACAGCTCGCCCTGTTTGACACACTGTTCAGTACACACAGCTCTCCCTGTGTGACACACTGTTCAGTACACACAGCTCTCTCTCTGTGACACACTGTTCAGTACTCACAGCTCTCCCTGTGTAACACACTGTTCAGTACACACAGCTCTGCCTTTGTGACACACTGTTCAGTACACACAGCTCTGCCTGTGTGACACACTGTTCAGTACACACAGCTCTCCCTGTGTGACACACTGTTCAGTACATACAACTCTGCCTGTGTAACACACTGTTCAGTACACACAGCTCTCCCTGTGTAACACACACTGTTCAGCACACACAGCTCTCCCTGTGTGACACACTGTTCAGTATACACAGCTCCCCCTGTATAACACACTTTTCCGTACACACTGTTCTCCCTGTGTAACACACTGTTCAGTACACACAGCTCTCCCTGTGTACAACACTGTTCAGTACACACAGCTCTCCCTGTGTAACACACTGTGCCGTACACACAGCTCTCTCTCTGACACACTGTTCCGTAGACACAGCTCTCTCTCTTTGAAACACTGTTCAGTACACACAGCTCTCCCTGTGTAACACAGACTTTTCAGTACACACAGCTCTCCCTGTTTGACATAATGTTCAGTAAACACAGCGCCCCCTGTGTAACACATACTGTCCAGTACACACAGCTCTCCATGTGTGACACTGTTCCATACACACAGCTCTCTCTCTGTGACACACTGTTCAGTACACACAGCTCTCCCTGTATGACACACAATTCAGTACACAAAGCTCTCCCTGTGTAACACTCTGTTCAGTACACACAGCTCTCCCTCAGTAGCACACTGTTCAGTACACACAGCTCTCCCTGTATGACACACAATTCAGTACACACAGCTGTCCCTGTGTAACACACTGTTCAGTACACACAGCTCTACCAGCTTGACACACTGTTCAGTAAACACAGCTCCCCCTGTGTGACACACTGTTCAGTACACACAGCTCTCCCTGTGTAACAGGCTGTTCAGTACACATAACTCTCCCTGTGTTCACACACTGTTCAGCACACACAGTTCTCCCTGTATGACACACAGTTCAGTACACACAGCTCTCCCTTTGTAACACACTGTTCAATACACACAGCTCTGCCTTTGTGACACACTCTTCAGTACACACAGCTCCCCCTGTGTAACACACCTTTCAGTACACACAGCTCGGCCTGTGTGACACTATGTTTAGTACACATAACTCACCCTCTGTAACACACTTTTCAGTACACACAGCTTTCCCTGTGTAACACACCGTTCCGTACATACTTCTCTGCCTGTGTGACACACTGTTCAGTACACACAGCTCTCCCTGTGTAACACACACTGTTCAGTACACACAGCTCTGCCTGTGTAACACACTGTTCAGTACACACAGCTCCCCCTGTGTAAGACACTTTTCAGTACACCAGCTCTCCCTGTGTAACACACTGTTCAGTACACACAGCTATCCCTATGTAACACACTGTTCAGTACACTTAACTCTCCCTGTGTAACACACACTCTTCAGTACACACAGCTCTCCCTGTGTCACACACCGTTCAGAACACACAGCTCTCCCTGTGTAACACACACTGTGCCGTACACACAGCTCTCTCTCTCTGACACCCTGTTCCTTAGACACAGCTCTCTTTCTTTGAAACACTGTTCAGTACACACAGCTCTCCTTGTGTAACACACACTTTTCAGTACACACAGCTCTCCCTGTGTAACACACACTGTTCAGTAAACAAAGTGCCCCTGTGTAACACATACTGTTCAGTACACACAGCTCTCCCTGTGTGACACACTGTTCAGTACACACAGCGCTTTCTTTGTGACATACTGTTCAGTACACACAGCTCTCCCTGTGTAACACTCTGTTCAGTACACACAGCTCGCCCTGTGTAGCACACTGTTCAGTACACACATCACTCCCTGCATGACACACAATTCAGTACACACAGCTGTCACTGTGTTACACACTGTTCAGTACACACAGCTCTACCAGCTTGACACAATTTTCAGTACACACAGCTCTCCCTGTGTGACACACTGTTCAGTACACACAGCTCTCCCTGTGTAACACACTGTTCAGTACACATAACTCTCCCTGTGTTCACACTGTTCAATACACACAGCTCTGCCTTTGTGACACACTCTTCAGTACACGCAGCTCGGCCTGTGTGACACAATGTTCAGTACACACAGCTCTCTCTTTGTGACACACTGTTCAGTACACACAGCTCTCTCTGTATGACACACTTCAGTACACAGCTTGCCCTGTGTGACACACTGTTCAGTACACACAGCTGTCCCTGTGCAACACACCGTTCCGTACATACAGCTCTGCCTGTGTGACACACTATTCAGTACACACAGCTCTCCCTGTGTAACACACACTGTTCAGTACACACAGCTCTCCCTGCATGACACACAATTCAGGACACACAGCTGTCCCTGTGTTACACACTGTTCAGTACACACAGCTCTACCAGCTTGACACAATTTTCAGTACACACAGCTCTCCCTGTGTGACACACTGTTCAGTACACATAACTCTCCCTGTGTTCACACACTGTTCAGTACACTCAGCTCTCCCTGTATGACACACAGTTCAGTACACACAGCTCTCCCTTTGTAACACACTGTTCAATACACACAGCTCTGCCTTTGTGACACACTCTTCAGTACACACAGCTCGGCCTGTGTGACACAATGTTCAGTACACACAGCTGTCCCTGTTTAACACACCGTTCCGTACATACAGCTCTGCCTGTGTGACACACTATTCAGTACACACAGCTCTCCCTGTGTAACACACACTGTTCAGTACACACAGCTCTGCCTGTGTAACACACTGTTCCGTACACACAGCTCCCCCTGTGTAAGACACTTTTCAGTACACACATCTCTCCCTGTGAAACACACTGTTCAGTACACATAACTCTCCCTGTGTTCACACACTGTTCAGTACACACAGCTCTCCCTTTGTGACACACTGTTCAGTACACACAGCTCTCCCTTTGTGACACACTGTTCAGTACACACAGCTCTCCCTTTGTGACACACTGTTCAGTACACACAGCTCTCTCTCTGTAACACACTGTTCCGTACACACGGCTCAAACTGCGTAACACACTGTTCAGTACACACAGCTCTCCCTTAGTAACACACTGTTCAGAACACACAGCCCTCCCTGTGTAACACACTGTTCAGTACACACAGCTCTCCCTGTGTAACACACTGTTCAGTACACACAGCTCTCCCTGTGTAACACACATTGTTCAGTACACACAGCTCTCTTTCTGTGACTCAATGTTCAGTACACACAGCTCTCCCTGCGTAAAACACACTGTTCAGAATACACAGCTCTCCCTGTGCAACACACACTGTTCAGTACACACAGCTCTCACTGCGTAAAACACACTGTTCAGTACACACAGCTCTCCCTGTGTAACACACATTGTTCAGTACACACAGCTCTCTTTCTGTGACTCAATGTTCAGTACACACAGCTCTCCCTGTGTAAAACACTCTGTTCAGTATACACAGCTCTCCCTGTGTGACACACTGTTCAGTACACACAGCTCTCCCTGTGTAACACACTGCTCAGTACACACAGCTCTGCCTGAGTAACAGTCTATTCAGTACACATATCTCTCCCTGTGTAACCCACTTTTCAGTACGCACATCTCTCCCTGTGTAAAGCACTGTTCAGTACACACAGCTTTCCCTGTGTAACACACTGTTCAGTATACACAGCTCCCCCTGTGTAACACACGTTGTTCAGTACACACAGCTCTCCCTGTGTAACACACTGTTCAGTACACACATCTCACCCTGTGTGACACACTGTTCAGTACACACTGCTCTCCCTGTGTGACATACTTTTCAGTACACACAGCTCTCCCTGTTTAACACTCTGTTCAGTACACACAGTTCTCCCTGTGTAACACACTGTTCAGTACAAACAGCTCTCCCTGTGTGACACATGTTGTTCAGTACACACAGCTCTCTCTGTATGACACACAATTCAGTACACACAGCTCTCCCTGTGTAACACTCTGTTCAGTACACACAGCTCGCCCTGTGTAGCACACTGTTCAGTACACACATCTCTCCCTGAATGACACACAATTCAGTACACACAGCTGTCCCTGTGTTACACACTGTTCAGTACACACAGCTCTACCAGCTTGACACAATTTTCAGTACACACAGCTCTCCCTGTGTGACACACTGTTCAGTACACACAGCTCTCCCTGTGTAACACACTGTGCCGTACACACAGCTCTCTATCTCTGACACACTGTTCCGTAGACACAGCTCTCTCTCTTTGAAACACTGTTCAGTGCACGCAGCTCTCCCCGTGTAACACACAGTTCAGTACACATACCTCTCCCTGTGTAACACACTTTTCAGTACACACAGCTCTCTCTCTGTGACACACTGTTCAGTACACACAGCTCTCCCTGTGTGACACACTGTTCAGTACACTTAACTCTCCCTGTGTAACACACTGTTCAGTAGACACAGCTCTCTCTCTGTGACACACTGTTCAGTACACACAGCCCTCGTTGTGTGACACACTGTTCAGTACACTTAACTCTCCCTGTGTAACACACTGTTCAGTACAGACAGCTCTCTCTCTGTGACACACTGTTCAGTACACACAGCTCTCCAGTGTGTCACACTGTTCAGTACACTTAACTCTCCCTGTGTAACACACTGTTCAGTACACACAGCTTTCCCTGACAACACACTGTTGAGTACACTTAACTCTCCCTGTGTAACACACTGTTCAGTACACACAGCTATCCCTGTGTAACACACTGTTCAGTACACTTAACTCTCCCTGTGTAACACACACTGTTCAGTACACACAGCTCTCCCTGTGTAACACACTGTTCAGTACACATAACTCTCCCTGTGTTCACACACTGTTCAGTACACACAGCTCTCCCTGTATGACACACAGTTCAGTACACACAGCTCTCCCTTTGTAACACACTGTTCAATACACACAGCTCTGCCTTTGTGACACACTCTTCAGTACACACAGCTCGGCCTGTGTGACACAATGTTCAGTACACACAGCTCTCTCTTTGTGACACACTGTTCAGTACACACAGCTCTCTCTGTATGACACACTTCAGTACACAGCTCGCCCTGTGTGACACACTGTTCAGTACACACAGCTGTCCCTGTGTAACACACCGTTCCGTACATACAGCTCTGCCTGTGTGACGCACTATTCAGTACACACAGCTCTCCCTGTGTAACACACACTGTTCAGTACACACAGCTCTGCCTGTGTAACACACTGTTCCGTACACACAGCTCCCCCTGTGTAAGACACTTTTCAGTACACACAGCTCTCCCTGTGAAACACACTGTTCAGTACACACAGCTATCCCTGTGTAACACACTGTTCAATGCACTTAACTCTCCCTGTGTAACACACACTGTTCAGTACACACAGCTCTCCCTGTGTGACACACACTGTTCAGTACACACAACTCTGCCTGTGTAACACATTATTCAGTACACACAACTCCCCCTGTGAAACACACTTTTCAGTACACACAGCTCTCCCTGTGTAACACACTGTTCAGTACACAGAACTCTCCCTGTGTAAAACACACTGTTCAGTACACACAGCTCTCCCTGTGTAACACAATCTTCAGTACACATAACTCCCTGTGTAACACACACTATTCAGTACACACAGCTCTCCCTTTGTGACACACTGTTCAGTACACACAGCTCTCTCTCTGTAACACACTGTTCCGTACACACGGCTCAAACTGCGTAACACACTGTTCAGTACACACAGCTCTCCCTTTGTAACACACTGTTCAGTACACACAGCTCTCCCTGTGTGACACACTGTTCAGTACACACAGCTCTCTCTCTGTAACACACTGTTCCGCACACACGGCTCAAACTGCGTAACACACTGTTCAGTACACACAGCCCTCCCTGTGTAACACACTGTTCAGTACACACAGCTCTCCCTGTGTAACACACATTGTTCAGTACACACAGCTCTCTTTCTGTGACTCAATGTTCAGTACACACAGCTCTCCCTGCGTAAAACACACTGTTCAGAATACACAGCTCTCCCTGTGCAACACACACTGTTCAGTACACACAGCTCTCACTGCGTGAAACACACTGTTCAGTACACACAGCTCTCCCTGTGTAACACACATTGTTCAGTACACACAGCTCTCTTTCTGTGACTCAATGTTCAGTACACACAGCTCTCCCTGCGTAAAACACACTGTTCAGTATACACAGCTCTCCCTGTGTGACACACTGTTCAGTACACACAGCTCTCCCTGTGTAACACACTGCTCAGTACACACAGCTCTGCCTGTGTAACAGTCTATTCAGTACACATATCTCTCCCTGTGTAACCCACTTTTCAGTACGCACATCTCTCACTGTGTAAAGCACTGTTCAGTACACACAGCTTTCCCTGTGTAACACACTGTTCAGTATACACAGCTCCCCCTGTGTAACACACGTTGTTCAGTACACACAGCTCTCCCTGTGTAACACACTGTTCAGTACACACATCTTAACCTGTGTGACACACTGTTCAGTACACACTGCTCTCCCTGTGTGACATACTTTTCAGTACACACAGCTCTCCCTGTTTAACACTCTGTTCAGTACACACAGTTCTCCCTGTGTAACACACTGTTCAGTACAAACAGCTCTCCCTGTGTGACACATGTTGTTCAGTACACACAGCTCTCTCTGTGTGACATACTTTTCAGTACACACAGCTCTCCCTGTGTAACACACTGTGCCGTACACACAGCTCTCTATCTCTGACACACTGTTCCGTAGACACAGCTCTCTCTCTTTGAAACACTGTTCAGTGCACGCAGCTCTCCCCGTGTAACACACAGTTCAGTACACATACCTCTCCCTGTGTAACACACTTTTCAGTACACACAGCTCTCTCTCTGTGACACACTGTTCAGTACACACAGCTCTCCCTGTGTGACACACTGTTCAGTACACTTAACTCTCCCTGTGTAACACACTGTTCAGTAGACACAGCTCTCTCTCTGTGACACACTGTTCAGTACACACAGCCCTCGTTGTGTGACACACTGTTCAGTACACACAGCTCTCCCTGTGTAACACACTGTTCAGTACAGACAGCTCTCTCTCTGTGACACACTGTTCAGTACACACAGCTCTCCAGTGTGTCACACTGTTCAGTACACTTAACTCTCCCTGTGTAACACACTGTTCAGTACACACAGCTTTCCCTGACAACACACTGTTGAGTACACTTAACTCTCCCTGTGTAACACACTGTTCAGTACACACAGCTATCCCTGTGTAACACACTGTTCAGTACACTTAACTCTCCCTGTGTAACACACACTGTTCAGTACACACAGCTCTCCCTGTGTAACACACTGTTCAGAACACACAGCTCTCCCTGTGTGACACACTGTTCAGTACACACAGCTCTCCCTGTGTAACACACACTGTTCAGTACACACAGCTCTCCCTGTGTAACACACTGTTCAGTACACACAGCTCTCCCTGTGTAACACACACTCTTCAGTACACACAGCTCTCTCTCTGTGACACACTGTTCAGTACACACAGCTCGCCCTGTGTCACACACTGTTCCGTACACACAGCTCTCTCTCTCTGACACACTGTTCCGTAGACACAGCTCTCTCTCTTTGAAACACTGTTCAGTGCACGCAGCTCTCCCCGTGTAACACACTTTTCAGTACACACAGTTCTCCCTGTGCAACACAAAGTTCAATACACACAGCTCTCCCTGTGTGACACACTGTTCAGTACACACAGATCTCCCTGTGTGACACACACTGTTCAGTACACACAACTCTGCCTGTGTAACACACTGTTCAGTATAGACAACTCCCCCTGTGAAACACTCTTTTCAGTACACACAGCTCTCCCTGTGTAACACACTGTTCAGTACACATAACTCTCCCTGTGTAACACACACTGTTCAGTACACACAGCTCTCCCTGTGTAACACACTGTTCAGTACACATAACTCTCCCTGTGTAACACACACTGTTCAGTACACACAGCTCTCCCTGTGTAACACACTGTTCAGTACACATAACTCTCCCTGTGTAACACACACTGTTCCGTACAAACGGCTCAAACTGCGTAACACACTGTTCAGTACACACATCTCTCCCTGTGTAACACACATTGTTCAGTACACACAGCTCTCTCTCTGTGACTCAATGTTCAGTACACACAGCTCTCGCTGTGTTAAACACACTGTTCAGTATACACAACTCTCCCTGTGTAACACACATTGTTCAGTACACACAGCTCTCTTTCTGTGACTCAATGTTCAGTACACACAGCTCTCGCTGTGTTAAACACACTGTTCAGTATACACAGCTCTCCCTGTGTAACAAACACTGTTAAGTACACACAGCTCTCCCTCTGTAAAACATACTGTTCAGTATACACAGCTCTCCCTGTGTAACACACACTGTTCAGTACACACAGCTCTGCCTGTGTGACACATTGTTCAGTACACACAGCTCTGCCTGTGCGACACGCTGTTCAGTGCACACAGCTCTCCCTGTGTAACACACACTGTTCAGTACTCACAGCTCTGCCTTTGTAACACACTATCCAGTACACACAGCTCCCCCTGTGTAACACACTTTTCATTACACACAGATCTCCCTGTGTAACACACACTGTTCAGTACACACAGCTCTCCCTGTGTAACACACTCTTCAGTACACACAGCTCTCCCTGTGTAACACACATTGTTCAGTACACACAGCTCTCTCTCTGTGACTCAATGTTCAGTACACACAGCTCTCGCTGTGTAACACACACTCTTCAGTACACACAGCTCTCCCTGTGGAACACACACTGTTCAGTACACACAGCTCTCTCTCTGTGACACACTGTTCAGTACACACAGCTCTTCCTGTGTAACACACTGGTCAGTACACACAGCTCGCCCTGTGTCACACACTGTTCCGTACACACAGCTCTCTCTCTCTGACACACTGTTCCGTAGACACAGCTCTCTCTCTTTGAAACACTGTTCAGTGCACGCAGCTCTCCCCGTGTAACACACTTTTCAGTACACACAGTTCTCCCTGTGCAACACAAAGTTCAATACACACAGCTCTCCCTGTGTGACACACTGTTCAGTACACACAGCTCTCCCTGTGTGACACACACTGTTCAGTACACACAACTCTGCCTGTGTAACACACTGTTCAGAACACACAACTCCCCCTGTGAAACACTCTTTTCAGTACACACAGCTCTCCCTGTGTAACACACTGTTCAGTACACATAACTCTCCCTGTGTAACACACACTGTTCAGTACACACAGCTCTCCCTGTGTAACACACTGTTCAGTACACATAACTCTCCCTGTGTAACACACACTGTTCAGTACACACAGCTCTCCCTGTGTAACACACTGTTCAGTACACATAACTCTCCCTGTGTAACACACACTGTTCCGTACAAACGGCTCAAACTGCGTAACACACTGTTCAGTACACACATCTCTCCCTGTGTAACACACATTGTTCAGTATACACAGCTCTCTCTCTGTGACTCAATGTTCAGTACACACAGCTCTCGCTGTGTTAAACACACTGTTCAGTATACACAACTCTCCCTGTGTAACACACATTGTTCAGTACACACAGCTCTCTTTCTGTGACTCAATGTTCAGTACACACAGCTCTCGCTGTGTTAAACACACTGTTCAGTATACACAGCTCTCCCTGTGTAACAAACACTGTTAAGTACACACAGCTCTCCCTCTGTAAAACTTACTGTTCAGTATACAGAGCTCTCCCTGTGTAACACACACTGTTCAGTACACACAGCTCTGCCTGTGTGACACATTGTTCAGTACACACAGCTCTGCCTGTGCGACACGCTGTTCAGTGCACACAGCTCTCCCTGTGTAACACACACTGTTCAGTACTCACAGCTCTGCCTTTGTAACACACTATCCAGTACACACAGCTCTCCCTGTGTAACACACACTGTTCAGTACACACAGCTCTCCCTGTGTAACACACTCTTCAGTACACACAGCTCTCCCTGTGTAACACACATTGTTCAGTACACACAGCTCTCTCTCTGTGACTCAATGTTCAGTACACACAGCTCTCGCTGTGTTAAACACAATGTTCAGTATACACAGCTCTCCCTGTGTAACACACATTGTTCAGTACACACAGCTCTCTTTCTGTGACTCAATGTTCAGTACACACAGCTCTCTCTGTGTTAAACACACTGTTCAGTATACACAGCTCTCCCTGTGTAACAAACACTGTTCAGTACACACAGCTCTCCCTCTGTAAAACATACTGTTCAGTATACACAGCTCTCCCTGTGTAACACACACTGTTCAGTACACACAGCTCTCCCTGTGTGACACACTGTTCAGTACACTCAGCTCTCAATGAGTGACAGACTGTTCAGTACACACAGCTCTCCCTGTGTGACACGCTGTTCAGTGCACACAGCTCTCCCTGTGTAACACGCACTGTTCAGTACACACAGCTCTGCCTGTGTGACACACTATCCAGTACACACAGCTCCCCCTGTGTAACACACTTTTCAGTACACACAGCTCTCCCTGTGTACCACACTCTTCAGTACACACAGCTCTCCCTGTGTAACACACATTGTTCAGTACACACAGCTCTCTCTCTGTTACTCAATGTTCAGTACACACAGCTCTCGCTGTGTTAAACACAATGTTCAGTATACACAGCTCTCCCTGTGTAACACACATTGTTCAGTACACACAGCTCTCTTTCTGTGACTCAATGTTCAGTACACACAGCTCTCGCTGTGTTAAACACACTATTCAGTATACACAGCTCTCCCTGTGTAACACACATTGTTCAGTACACACAGCTCTCACAGCGTAAAACATACTGTTCAGTATACACAGCTCTCCCTATGTAACACACACTGTTCAGTACACACAGCTCTCCCTGTGTGACACACTGTTCAGTACACTCAGCTCTCAATGAGTGACAGACTGTTCAGTACACACAGCTTTCCCTGTGTGACACGCTGTTCAGTGCACACAGCTCTCCCTGTGTAACACGCACTGTTCAGTACACACAACTCTGCCTGTGTAACACACTGTTCAGTATACACAACTCCCCCTGTGAAACACTCTTTTCAGTACACACAGCTCTCCCTGTGTAACACACTGTTCAGTACACATAACTCTCCCTGTGTAACACACACTGTTCAGTACACACAGCTCTCCCTGTGTAACACACTGTTCAGTACATATAACTCTCCCTGTGTAACACACACTGTTCAGTACACACAGCTCTCCCTGTGTAACACACTGTTCATTACACATAACTCTCCCTGTGTAACACACACTGTTCCGTACAAACGGCTCAAACTGCGTAACACACTGTTCAGTACACACATCTCTCCCTGTGTAACACACATTGTTCAGTACACACAGCTCTCTCTCTGTGACTCAATGTTCAGTACACACAGCTCTCGCTGTGTTTAACACACTGTTCAGTATACACAACTCTCCCTGTGTAACACACATTGTTCAGTACACACAGCTCTCTTTCTGTGACTCAATGTTCAGTACACACAGCTCTCGCTGTGTTAAATACACTGTTCAGTATACACAGCTCTCCCTGTGTAACAAACACTGTTAAGTACACACAGCTCTCCCTCTGTAAAACATACTGTTCAGTATACACAGCTCTCCCTGTGTAACACACACTGTTCAGTACACACAGCTCTGCCTGTGTGACACATTGTTCAGTACACACAGCTCTGCCTGTGCGACACGCTGTTCAGTGCACACAGCTCTCCCTGTGTAACACACACTGTTCAGTACTCACAGCTCTGCCTTTGTAACACACTATCCAGTACACACAGCTCCCCCTGTGTAACACACTTTTCATTACACACAGCTCTCCCTGTGTAACACACACTGTTCAGTACACACAGCTCTCCCTGTGTAACACACTCTTCAGTACACACAGCTCTCCCTGTGTAACACACATTGTTCAGTACACACAGCTCTCTCTCTGTGACTCAATGTTCAGTACACACAGCTCTCGCTGTGTTAAACACAATGTTCAGTATACACAGCTCTCCCTGTGTAACACACATTGTTCAGTACACACAGCTCTCTTTCTGTGACTCAATGTTCAGTACACACAGCTCTCTCTGTGTTAAACACACTGTTCAGTATACACAGCTCTCCCTGTGTAACAAACACTGTTCAGTACACACAGCTCTCCCTCTGTAAAACATACTGTTCAGTATACACAGCTCTCCCTGTGTAACACACACTGTTCAGTACACACAGCTCTCCCTGTGTGACACACTGTTCAGTACACTCAGCTCTCAATGAGTGACAGACTGTTCAGTACACACAGCTCTCCCTGTGTGACACGCTGTTCAGTGCACACAGCTCTCCCTGTGTAACTCGCACTGTTCAGTACACACAGCTCTGCCTGTGTGACACACTATCCAGTACACACAGCTCCCCCTGTGTAACACACTTTTCAGTACACACAGCTCTCCCTGTGTACCACACTCTTCAGTACACACAGCTCTCCCTGTGTAACACACATTGTTCAGTACACACAGCTCTCTCTCTGTTACTCAATGTTCAGTACACACAGCTCTCGCTGTGTTAAACACAATGTTCAGTATACACAGCTCTCCCTGTGTAACACACATTGTTCAGTACACACAGCTCTCTTTCTGTGACTCAATGTTCAGTACACACAGCTCTCGCTGTGTTAAACACACTATTCAGTATACACAGCTCTCCCTGTGTAACACACATTGTTCAGTACACACAGCTCTCACAGCGTAAAACATACTGTTCAGTATACACAGCTCTCCCTATGTAACACACACTGTTCAGTACACACAGCTCTCCCTGTGTGACACACTGTTCAGTACACTCAGCTCTCAATGAGTGACAGACTGTTCAGTACACACAGCTCTCCCTGTGTGACACGCTGTTCAGTGCACACAGCTCTCCCTGTGTAACACGCACTGTTCAGTACACACAGCTCTGCCTGTTTAACACACTATCCAGTACACACAGCTCCCCCTGTGTAACACACTTTTCAGTACACACAGCTCTCCCTGTGTAACACACACTGTTCAGTACATACAGCTCTCCCTGTGTAACACACTCTTCAGTACACACAGCTCTCCCTGTGTAACACACAGTTCAGTACACACAGCTCTCCCTGTGTAACACACTGGTCAGTACACACAGCTCTCCCGTGTAACACACTCTTCAGTACACATAACTCACCCTGTGTAACACAAACTTTTCAGTACACACAGCTCTCCCTGTGTGACACACTGTTCAGTACACACAACTCTCTCTGTGTGACATACTTTTCAGTACACACAGCTCTCCCTTTGTTATACACTGTTCAGTACACACCGCTCCGCCTGTGTGAGACACTGTTCAGTACACACAGATCTCTCCCTGTGTAACAAACACTGTTCAGTACACGCAGCTCTCCCTGAGTAACACGCCGTTCTGTACATACAGCTCACTCTGTGTGACACACTGTTCAGTTAACACAGCTCTCCCTGTGTAACACACACTGTTCAGCACACACAGCTCTGCCTGTGTGACACACTGTTCAGTACACACAGCTCTCCCTGTGTAACACACACTGTTCAGTACACACAGCTCTGCCTGTGTAACACACTGTTCAGTATACACAGCTCCCCCTGTGTAACACACTTTTCCGTACACACAGCTCTCCCTGTGTAACACACACTGTTCAGTACACACAGCTCTTCCCTGTGTAACACACTTTTCAGTACACACACCTCTCCCTGTGTAACACATGTTGTTCCGTACACACAGCTCTTCCTGTGTAACACACTGTTCAGTAAACACTGCTCTCCCTGTGTGACACACTAGAACACACATTTCTCCCTTTGTAACACACACTGTTCTGTACACACAGCTCTCCCTGTGTAACACACACTGTTCAGTACACACAGCTCTGCCTGTGTAACACCCTTTTCAGTACACACAGCTCTCCCTGTGTAACACACTGTTCAGTACACACAGCCCTCCCTGTGTAACACACAGTTACGTACACACAGCTCTCTCTCTGTCATGCACTGTTCCGTATACACAGCTCTGTCTCTGTCACACACTGTTCAGTATACACAGCTCTCCCTGTGTAACACACACTGTTCAGTACGCGCAGCGGTCCCTGTGTAACACACTTTTCAGTACACACAGCTCTCCCTGTGTGACACACAGTTCAGTACACACATCTCCCTCTCTGTGACAGACTGTTCAGTAAGCACAGCTCTCCCTCTGTGACACACTGTTCAGTACACACAGCTCTCCCCGTGCGACACTCTGTTCAGTACACACAGCTCTCCCTGTGTAACACACACTGTTCAGTACACACAGCTCTCCCTGTGTGACAGACTGTTCAGTACACACCGCTCTCCCTGTGTGACACACTGTTCAGTACACACATCCCTCCCTGTGTAACACACACTGTTCCGTACACACAGCTCTGCCTGTGCGACACACTGTTCAGTACACACAGCTCTCCCTGTGTAACACGCTCTGTTCAGTACACACAGCTCTCCCTGTGTGACACACTGTTCAGTACACACATCTCCACCTCTGTAACACACTGTTCCGTACATACATCTCACTCTGTGTGACACACTGTTCAGTATACACAGCTCTCCCTGTGTGACACACTAGAACACACAGCTCTCCCTGGGTAACAGACACTGTTCAGTACACTCAGCTCTGCCTGTGTGACACACACTGTTCAGTACACACAGCTCTCCCTGTGTAACACACTGTTCTGTATACACTGCTCTCTCTCTGACACACTGTTCAGTACACACAGCTCTCTCTCTGTGACACACTGTTCAGTACTCATAACTCTCCCTGTATAACACACACTTTTCAGTACACACAGCTCTCTCTCTGACACACAGTTCAGTACACAAAGCTCTCCCTGTGTAACACATGATGTTCAGTACACACAGCTCTCTCTGTGTGACACACTTTTCAGTACACACAGCTCTCCCTGTATAACACACTGTTCTGTACACACAGCTCTGCCTGTGTAACACACTGTTCAGTACACACAGATCTCTCTGTGTAATACACTGTTCAGTACACACAGCTCTCTCCCTGTGTAACACACTGTTCTGTACATACAGCTCTCCCTGTGTAACACACCGTTCCGTACACACAGCTCTCTCTGTGTAACACACACTGTTCAGTACACACAGCTCTGCCTGTGTAACACACTGTTCAGTACACACAGCTCTCCCTGTGTAACACACCATTCCGTACACACAGCTCTCTCTGTGTAACACACACTGTTCAGTACACACAGCTCTGCCTGTGTAACACATGTTGTTCAGTACACACAGCTCTCCCTGTGTGACACACTGATCATTACTTCCAGCTCTCCCTGTGTAACACACTGTTCAGTACACTCAGCTCTGCCTGTGCGACACACTGTTCAGTACACACAGCTCTGCCTGTGTAACACACCGTTCCGTACATACAGCTCACTCTGTGACACACACTGTTCAGTATACACAGCTCTCCCTTTGTGACACACTAGAACACACAGCTCTCCCTGTGTAACACACACTGTTCAGTACATGCAGCTCTCCCTGTGTAACACACACTTTTCTGTACACACAGCTCTCCCTGTGTAACACACTGTTCATTACACACAGCTTTGCCTGTGTAACACACACTGTTCAGTACACACAGCTCTCCCTGTGTAACACACAGTGTTCAGTATACACAGCTCCCCCTGTGTAACTCACTTTTCCGTACACGCAGCTCTCCCTGTGTAACACACCGTTCCGTACATACAGCTCACTCTGTGTGACACACTGTTCAGCACACACAGCTCTGCCTGTGTGACACACTGTTCAGTACACAGAGCTCTGCCTGTGCAACACACTGTTCAGTATGCACAGCTCCCCCTGTGTAACACACCTTTCCGTAAACACAGCTCTCCCTGGGTAACAGACGGTTCAGTACACATAACTCTCCCTGTGTAACACACACATTTCAGTACACACAGCTCTCCCTGTTTGACACACTGTTCAGTACACATAACTCTCCCTGTATGACACACAGTTCAGTACACACAGCTATCCCTGTGTGACAAACTGTTCAGTACACACATCTCTTCCTGTGTAACACACACTGTTCAGTACACACAGCTCTCCCTGTGTAACACACTGTTCAGTAAACACAGCAGCCCCTGTGTAACACACACTGTTCAGTACACACAGCTCTCTCTCTGTGACACACTGTTCAGTACACACAGCTCTTCCTGTGTAACACACTGGTCAGTACACACAGCTCGCCCTGTGTCACACACTGTTCCGTACACACAGCTCTCTCTCTCTGACACACTGTTCCGTAGACACAGCTCTCTCTCTTTGAAACACTGTTCAGTGCACGCAGCTCTCCCCGTGTAACACACTTTTCAGTACACACAGTTCTCCCTGTGCAACACAAAGTTCAATACACACAGCTCTCCCTGTGTGACACACTGTTCAGTACACACAGCTCTCCCTGTGTGACACACACTGTTCAGTACACACAACTCTGCCTGTGTAACACACTGTTCAGTACACACAACTCCCCCTGTGAAACACTCTTTTCAGTACACACAGCTCTCCCTGTGTAACACACTGTTCAGTACACATAACTCTCCCTGTGTAACACACACTGTTCAGTACACACAGCTCTCCCTGTGTAACACACTGTTCAGTACACATAACTCTCCCTGTGTAACACACACTGTTCCATACAAACGGCTCAAACTGCGTAACACACTGTTCAGTACACACATCTCTCCCTGTGTAACACACATTGTTCAGTACACACAGCTCTCTCTCTGTGACTCAATGTTCAGTACACACAGCTCTCGCTGTGTTAAACACACTGTTCAGTATACACAACTCTCCCTGTGTAACACACATTGTTCAGTACACACAGCTCTCTTTCTGTGACTCAATGTTCAGTACACACAGCTCTCGCTGTGTTAAACACACTGTTCAGTATACACAGCTCTCCCTGTGTAACAAACACTGTTAAGTACACACAGCTCTCCCTCTGTAAAACATACTGTTCAGTATACACAGCTCTCCCTGTGTAACACACACTGTTCAGTACACACAGCTCTGCCTGTGTGACACATTGTTCAGTACACACAGCTCTGCCTGTGCGACACGCTGTTCAGTGCACACAGCTCTCCCTGTGTAACACACACTGTTCAGTACTCACAGCTCTGCCTTTGTAACACACTATCCAGTACACACAGCTCCCCCTGTGTAACACACTTTTCATTACACACAGCTCTCCCTGTGTAACACACACTGTTCAGTACACACAGCTCTCCCTGAGTAACACACTCTTCAGTACACACAGCTCTCCCTGTGTAACACACATTGTTCAGTACACACAGCTCTCTCTCTGTGACTCAATGTTCAGTACACACAGCTCTCGCTGTGTTAAACACAATGTTCAGTATACACAGCTCTCCCTGTGTAACACACATTGTTCAGTACACACAGCTCTCTTTCTGTGACTCAATGTTCAGTACACACAGCTCTCTCTGTGTTAAACACACTGTTCAGTATACACAGCTCTCCCTGTGTAACAAACTCTGTTCAGTACACACAGCTCTCCCTCTGTAAAACATACTGTTCAGTATACACAGCTCTCCCTGTGTAACACACACTGTTCAGTACACACAGCTCTCCCTGTGTGACACACTGTTCAGTACACTCAGCTCTCAATGAGTGACAGACTGTTCAGTACACACAGCTCTCCCTGTGTGACACGCTGTTCAGTGCACACAGCTCTCCCTGTGTAACACGCACTGTTCAGTACACACAGCTCTGCCTGAGTAACACACTATCCAGTACACACAGCTCCCCCTGTGTAACACACTTTTCAGTACACACAGCTCTCCCTGTGTACCACACTCTTCAGTACACACAGCTCTCCCTGTGTAACACACATTGTTCAGTACACACAGCTCTCTCTCTGTTACTCAATGTTCAGTACACACAGCTCTCGCTGTGTTAAACACAATGTTCAGTATACACAGCTCTCCCTGTGTAACACACATTGTTCAGTACACACAGCTCTCTTTCTGTGACTCAATGTTCAGTACACACAGCTCTCGCTGTGTTAAACACACTATTCAGTATACACAGCTCTCCCTGTGTAACACACATTGTTCAGTACACACAGCTCTCCCTGTGTAACACACTGTTCAGTACACATAACTCTCCCTGTGTAACACACACTGTTCAGTACACACAGCTCTCCCTGTGTAACACACTGTTCAGTACACATAACTCTCCCTGTGTAACACACACTGTTCCGTACAAACGGCTCAAACTGCGTAACACACTGTTCAGTACACACATCTCTCCCTGTGTAACACACATTGTTCAGTACACACAGCTCTCTCTCTGTGACTCAATGTTCAGTACACACAGCTCTCGCTGTGTTAAACACACTGTTCAGTATACACAACTCTCCCTGTGTAACACACATTGTTCAGTACACACAGCTCTCTTTCTGTGACTCAATGTTCAGTACACACAGCTCTCGCTGTGTTAAACACACTGTTCAGTATACACAGCTCTCCCTGTGTAACAAACACTGTTAAGTACACACAGCTCTCCCTCTGTAAAACATACTGTTCAGTATACACAGCTCTCCCTGTGTAACACACACTGTTCAGTACACACAGCTCTGCCTGTGTGACACATTGTTCAGTACACACAGCTCTGCCTGTGCGACACGCTGTTCAGTGCACACAGCTCTCCCTGTGTAACACACACTGTTCAGTACTCACAGCTCTGCCTTTGTAACACACTATCCAGTACACACAACTCTCCCTGTGTAACACACACTGTTCAGTACACACAGCTCTCCCTGTGTAACACACTCTTCAGTACACACAGCTCTCCCTGTGTAACACACATTGTTCAGTACACACAGCTCTCTCTCTGTGACTCAATGTTCAGTACACACAGCTCTCGCTGTGTTAAACACAATGTTCAGTATACACAGCTCTCCCTGTGTAACACACATTGTTCAGTACACACAGCTCTCTTTCTGTGACTCAATGTTCAGTACACACAGCTCTCTCTGTGTTAAACACACTGTTCAGTATACACAGCTCTCCCTGTGTAACAAACACTGTTCAGTACACACAGCTCTCCCTCTGTAAAACATACTGTTCAGTATACACAGCTCTCCCTGTGTAACACACACTGTTCAGTACACACAGCTCTCCCTGTGTGACACACTGTTCAGTACACTCAGCTCTCAATGAGTGACAGACTGTTCAGTACACACAGCTCTCCCTGTGTGACACGCTGTTCAGTGCACACAGCTCTCCCTGTGTAACACGCACTGTTCAGTACACACAGCTCTGCCTGTGTGACACACTATCCAGTACACACAGCTCCCCCTGTGTAACACACTTTTCAGTACACACAGCTCTCCCTGTGTACCACACTCTTCAGTACACACAGCTCTCCCTGTGTAACACACATTGTTCAGTACACACAGCTCTCTCTCTGTTACTCAATGTTCAGTACACACAGCTCTCGCTGTGTTAAACACAATGTTCAGTATACACAGCTCTCCCTGTGTAACACACAGTGTTCAGTACACACAGCTCTCTTTCTGTGACTCAATGTTCAGTACACACAGCTCTCGCTGTGTTAAACACACTATTCAGTATACACAGCTCTCCCTGTGTAACACACATTGTTCAGTACACACAGCTCTCACAGCGTAAAACATACTGTTCAGTATACACAGCTCTCCCTATGTAACACACACTGTTCAGTACACACAGCTCTCCCTGTGTGACACACTGTTCAGTACACTCAGCTCTCAATGAGTGACAGACTGTTCAGTACACACAGCTCTCCCTGTGTGACACGCTGTTCAGTGCACACAGCTCTCCCTGTGTAACACGCACTGTTCAGTACACACAGCTCTGCCTGTTTAACACACTTTTCAGTACACACAGCTCTCCCTGTGTAACACACACTGTTCAGTACATACAGCTCTCCCTGTGTAACACACTCTTCAGTACACACAGCTCTCCCTGTGTAACACACAGTTCAGTACACACAGCTCTCCCTGTGTAACACACTGGTCAGTACACACAGCTCTCCCGTGTAACACACTCTTCAGTACACATAACTCACCCTGTGTAACACAAACTTTTCAGTACACACAGCTCTCCCTGTGTGACACACTGTTCAGTACACACAACTCTCTCTGTGTGACATACTTTTCAGTACACACAGCTCTCCCTTTGTTATACACTGTTCAGTACACACCGCTCCGCCTGTGTGAGACACTGTTCAGTACACACAGATCTCTCCCTGTGTAACAAACACTGTTCAGTACACGCAGCTCTCCCTGTGTAACACGCCGTTCTGTACATACAGCTCACTCTGTGTGACACACTGTTCAGTTAACACAGCTCTCCCTGTGTAACACACACTGTTCAGCACACACAGCTCTGCCTGTGTGACACACTGTTCAGTACACACAGCTCTCCCTGTGTAACACACACTGTTCAGTACACACAGCTCTGCCTGTGTAACACACTGTTCAGTATACACAGCTCCCCCTGTGTAACACACTTTTCCGTACACACAGCTCTCCCTGTGTAACACACACTGTTCAGTACACACAGCTCTTCCCTGTGTAACACACCTTTCAGTACACACACCTCTCCCTGTGTAACACATGTTGTTCCGTACACACAGCTCTTCCTGTGTAACACACTGTTCAGTAAACACTGCTCTCCCTGTGTGACACACTAGAACACACATTTCTCCCTTTGTAACACACACTGTTCTGTACACACAGCTCTCCCTGTGTAACACACACTGTTCAGTACACACAGCTCTGCCTGTGTAACACCCTTTTCAGTACACACAGCTCTCCCTGTGTAACACACTGTTCAGTACACACAGCCCTCCCTGTGTAACACACAGTTACGTACACACAGCTCTCTCTCTGTCATGCACTGTTCCGTATACACAGCTCTGTCTCTGTCACACACTGTTCAGTATACACAGCTCTCCCTGTGTAACACACACTGTTCAGTACGCGCAGCGGTCCCTGTGTAACACACTTTTCAGTACACACAGCTCTCCCTGTGTGACACACAGTTCAGTACACACATCTCCCTCTCTGTGACAGACTGTTCAGTAAGCACAGCTCGCCCTCTGTGACACACTGTTCAGTACACACAGCTCTCCCCGTGCGACACTCTGTTCAGTACACACAGCTCTCCCTGTGTAACACACACTGTTCAGTACACACAGCTCTCCCTGTGTGACAGACTGTTCAGTACACACCGCTCTCCCTGTGTGACACACTGTTCAGTACACACATCCCACCCTGTGTAACACACACTGTTCCGTACACACAGCTCTGCCTGTGCGACACACTGTTCAGTACACACAGCTCTCCCTGTGTAACACGCTCTGTTCAGTACACACAGCTCTCCCTGTGTGACACACTGTTCAGTACACACATCTCCACCTCTGTAACACACTGTTCCGTACATACATCTCACTCTGTGTGACACACTGTTCAGTATACACAGCTCTCCCTGTGTGACACACTAGAACACACAGCTCTCCCTGGGTAACAGACACTGTTCAGTACACTCAGCTCTGCCTGTGTGACACACACTGTTCAGTACACACAGCTCTCCCTGTGTAACACACTGTTCTGTATACACTGCTCTCTCTCTGACACACTGTTCAGTACACACAGCTCTCCCTGTGTGACACACACTGTTCAGTACACACAACTCTGCCTGTGTAACACACTGTTCAGTATACACAACTCCCCCTGTGAAACACTCTTTTCAGTACACACAGCTCTCCCTGTGTAACACACTGTTCAGTACACATAACTCTCCCTGTGTAACACACACTGTTCAGTACACACAGCTCTCCCTGTGTAACACACTGTTCAGTACACATAACTCTCCCTGTGTAACACACACTGTTCAGTACACACAGCTCTCCCTGTGTAACACACTGTTCAGTACACATAACTCTCCCTGTGTAACACACACTGTTCCGTACAAACGGCTCAAACTGCGTAACACACTGTTCAGTACACACATCTCTCCCTGTGTAACACACATTGTTCAGTATACACAGCTCTCTCTCTGTGACTCAATGTTCAGTACACACAGCTCTCGCTGTGTTAAACACACTGTTCAGTATACACAACTCTCCCTGTGTAACACACATTGTTCAGTACACACAGCTCTCTTTCTGTGACTCAATGTTCAGTACACACAGCTCTCGCTGTGTTAAACACACTGTTCAGTATACACAGCTCTCCCTGTGTAACAAACACTGTTAAGTACACACAGCTCTCCCTCTGTAAAACATACTGTTCAGTATACACAGCTCTCCCTGTGTAACACACACTGTTCAGTACACACAGCTCTGCCTGTGTGACACATTGTTCAGTACACACAGCTCTGCCTGTGCGACACGCTGTTCAGTGCACACAGCTCTCCCTGTGTAACACACACTGTTCAGTACTCACAGCTCTGCCTTTGTAACACACTATCCAGTACACACAGCTCCCCCTGTGTAACACACTTTTCATTACACACAGCTCTCCCTGTGTAACACACACTGTTCAGTACACACAGCTCTCCCTGTGTAACACACTCTTCAGTACACACAGCTCTCCCTGTGTAACACACATTGTTCAGTACACACAGCTCTCTCTCTGTGACTCAATGTTCAGTACACACAGCTCTCGCTGTGTTAAACACAATGTTCAGTATACACAGCTCTCCCTGTGTAACACACATTGTTCAGTACACACAGCTCTCTTTCTGTGACTCAATGTTCAGTACACACAGCTCTCTCTGTGTTAAACACACTGTTCAGTATACACAGCTCTCCCTGTGTAACAAACACTGTTCAGTACACACAGCTCTCCCTCTGTAAAACATACTGTTCAGTATACACAGCTCTCCCTGTGTAACACACACTGTTCAGTACACACAGCTCTCCCTGTGTGACACACTGTTCAGTACACTCAGCTCTCAATGAGTGACAGACTGTTCAGTACACACAGCTCTCCCTGTGTGACACGCTGTTCAGTGCACACAGCTCTCCCTGTGTAACACGCACTGTTCAGTACACACAGCTCTGCCTGTGTAACACACTATCCAGTACACACAGCTCCCCCTGTGTAACACACTTTTCAGTACACACAGCTCTCCCTGTGTACCACACTCTTCAGTACACACAGCTCTCCCTGTGTAACACACATTGTTCAGTACACACAGCTCTCTCTCTGTTACTCAATGTTCAGTACACACAGCTCTCGCTGTGTTAAACACAATGTTCAGTATACACAGCTCTCCCTGTGTAACACACATTGTTCAGTACACACAGCTCTCTTTCTGTGACTCAATGTTCAGTACACACAGCTCTCGCTGTGTTAAACACACTATTCAGTATACACAGCTCTCCCTGTGTAACACACATTGTTCAGTACACACAGCTCTCACAGCGTAAAACATACTGTTCAGTATACACAGCTCTCCCTATGTAACACACACTGTTCAGTACACACAGCTCTCCCTGTGTGACACACTGTTCAGTACACTCAGCTCTCAATGAGTGACAGACTGTTCAGTACACACAGCTCTCCCTGTGTGACACGCTGTTCAGTGCACACAGCTCTCCCTGTGTAACACGCACTGTTCAGTACACACAGCTCTGCCTGTTTAACACACTATCCAGTACACACAGCTCCCCCTGTGTAACACACTTTTCAGTACACACAGCTCTCCCTGTGTAACACACACTGTTCAGTACATACAGCTCTCCCTGTGTAACACACTCTTCAGTACACACAGCTCTCCCTGTGTAACACACAGTTCAGTACACACAGCTCTCCCTGTGTAACACACTGGTCAGTACACACAGCTCTCCCGTGTAACACACTCTTCAGTACACATAACTCACCCTGTGTAACACAAACTTTTCAGTACACACAGCTCTCCCTGTGTGACACACTGTTCAGTACACACAACTCTCTCTGTGTGACATACTTTTCAGTACACACAGCTCTCCCTTTGTTATACACTGTTCAGTACACACCGCTCCGCCTGTGTGAGACACTGTTCAGTACACACAGATCTCTCCCTGTGTAACAAACACTGTTCAGTACACGCAGCTCTCCCTGTGTAACACGCCGTTCTGTACATACAGCTCACTCTGTGTGACACACTGTTCAGTTAACACAGCTCTCCCTGTGTAACACACACTGTTCAGCACACACAGCTCTGCCTGTGTGACACACTGTTCAGTACACACAGCTCTCCCTGTGTAACACACACTGTTCAGTACACACAGCTCTGCCTGTGTAACACACTGTTCAGTATACACAGCTCCCCCTGTGTAACACACTTTTCCGTACACACAGCTCTCCCTGTGTAACACACACTGTTCAGTACACACAGCTCTTCCCTGTGTAACACACTTTTCAGTACACACACCTCTCCCTGTGTAACACATGTTGTTCCGTACACACAGCTCTTCCTGTGTAACACACTGTTCAGTAAACACTGCTCTCCCTGTGTGACACACTAGAACACACATTTCTCCCTTTGTAACACACACTGTTCTGTACACACAGCTCTCCCTGTGTAACACACACTGTTCAGTACACACAGCTCTGCCTGTGTAACACCCTTTTCAGTACACACAGCTCTCCCTGTGTAACACACTGTTCAGTACACACAGCCCTCCCTGTGTAACACACAGTTACGTACACACAGCTCTCTCTCTGTCATGCACTGTTCCGTATACACAGCTCTGTCTCTGTCACACACTGTTCAGTATACACAGCTCTCCCTGTGTAACACACACTGTTCAGTACGCGCAGCGGTCCCTGTGTAACACACTTTTCAGTACACACAGCTCTCCCTGTGTGACACACAGTTCAGTACACACATCTCCCTCTCTGTGACAGACTGTTCAGTAAGCACAGCTCTCCCTCTGTGACACACTGTTCAGTACACACAGCTCTCCCCGTGCGACACTCTGTTCAGTACACACAGCTCTCCCTGTGTAACACACACTGTTCAGTACACACAGCTCTCCCTGTGTGACAGACTGTTCAGTACACACCGCTCTCCCTGTGTGACACACTGTTCAGTACACACATCCCTCCCTGTGTAACACACACTGTTCCGTACACACAGCTCTGCCTGTGCGACACACTGTTCAGTACACACAGCTCTCCCTGTGTAACACGCTCTGTTCAGTACACACAGCTCTCCCTGTGTGACACACTGTTCAGTACACACATCTCCACCTCTGTAACACACTGTTCCGTACATACATCTCACTCTGTGTGACACACTGTTCAGTATACACAGCTCTCCCTGTGTGACACACTAGAACACACAGCTCTCCCTGGGTAACAGACACTGTTCAGTACACTCAGCTCTGCCTGTGTGACACACACTGTTCAGTACACACAGCTCTCCCTGTGTAACACACTGTTCTGTATACACTGCTCTCTCTCTGACACACTGTTCAGTACACACAGCTCTCTCTCTGTGACACACTGTTCAGTACTCATAACTCTCCCTGTATAACACACACTTTTCAGTACACACAGCTCTCTCTCTGACACACAGTTCAGTACACAAAGCTCTCCCTGTGTAACACATGATGTTCAGTACACACAGCTCTCTCTGTGTGACACACTTTTCAGTACACACAGCTCTCCCTGTATAACACACTGTTCTGTACACACAGCTCTGCCTGTGTAACACACTGTTCAGTACACACAGATCTCTCTGTGTAATACACTGTTCAGTACACACAGCTCTCTCCCTGTGTAACACACTGTTCTGTACATACAGCTCTCCCTGTGTAACACACCGTTCCGTACACACAGCTCTCTCTGTGTAACACACACTGTTCAGTACACACAGCTCTGCCTGTGTAACACACTGTTCAGTACACACAGCTCTCCCTGTGTAACACACCGTTCCGTACACACAGCTCTCTCTGTGTAACACGCACTGTTCAGTACACACAGCTCTGCCTGTGTAACACATGTTGTTCAGTACACACAGCTCTCCCTGTGTGACACACTGATCATTACTTCCAGCTCTCCCTGTGCAACACACTGTTCAGTACACTCAGCTCTGCCTGTGCGACACACTGTTCAGTACACACAGCTCTGCCTGTGTAACACACCGTTCCGTACATACAGCTCACTCTGTGACACACACTGTTCAGTATACACAGCTCTCCCTTTGTGACACACTAGAACACACAGCTCTCCCTGTGTAACACACACTGTTCAGTACATGCAGCTCTCCCTGTGTAACACACACTTTTCTGTACACACAGCTCTCCCTGTGTAACACACTGTTCATTACACACAGCTTTGCCTGTGTAACACACACTGTTCAGTACACACAGCTCTCCCTGTGTAACACACAGTGTTCAGTATACACAGCTCCCCCTGTGTAACTCACTTTTCCGTACACGCAGCTCTCCCTGTGTAACACACCGTTCCGTACATACAGCTCACTCTGTGTGACACACTGTTCAGCACACACAGCTCTGCCTGTGTGACACACTGTTCAGTACACAGAGCTCTGCCTGTGCAACACACTGTTCAGTATGCACAGCTCCCCCTGTGTAACACACCTTTCCGTAAACACAGCTCTCCCTGGGTAACAGACGGTTCAGTACACATAACTCTCCCTGTGTAACACACACATTTCAGTACACACAGCTCTCCCTGTTTGACACACTGTTCAGTACACATAACTCTCCCTGTATGACACACAGTTCAGTACACACAGCTATCCCTGTGTGACAAACTGTTCAGTACACACATCTCTTCCTGTGTAACACACACTGTTCAGTACACACAGCTCTCCCTGTGTAACACACACTGTTCAGTACACACAGCTCTCCCTGTGTGACAGACTGTTCAGTACACACAGCTCTCCCTGTGTGACACACTGTTCAGTACACACATCCCTCACTGTGTAACACACACTGTTCCGTACACACAGCTCTGCCTGTGCGACACACTGTTCAGTACACACAGCTCTCCCTGTGTAACACGCACTATTCAGTACACACAGCTCTCCCAGTATGACACACTGTTCAGTACACACATCTCCACCTGTGTAACACACTGTTCCGTACATACAGCTCACTCTGTGTGACACACTGTTCAGTATACACAGCTCTCCCTGTGTGACACACTAGAACACAGAGCTATCCCTGGGTAACAGACACTGTTCAGTACACTCAGCTCTGCCTGTGTGACACACACTGTTCAGTACACACAGCTCTCCCTGTGCAACACACTGTTCTGTATACACTGCTCTCTCTCTGACACACTGTTCAGTACACACAGCTCTCTCTCTGTGACACACTGTGAAGTACTCATAACTCTCCCTGTATAACACACACTTTTCAGTACACACAGCTCTCTCTCTGACACACAGTTCAGTACACAAAGCTCTCCCTGTGTAACACATGTTGTTCACTACACACAGCTCTCTCTGTGTGACACACTTTTCAGTACACACAGCTCTCCCTGTATAACACACTGTTCTGTACACACAGCTCTCCCTGTGTAACACACCGTTCCGTACACGCAGCTCTCCCTGTGTAACACCCACTGTTCAGTACACACAGATCTACCTGTGTAACACACTCTTCAGTACACACAGCTCTCCCTGTGTAACACACTGTTCAATACACACAGCTCTCCCTGTGTAACACACTGGTCAGTACACACAGCTCTCCCGTGTAACAGACTCTTCAGTACACATAACTCACCCTGTGTAACACAAACTTTTCAGTACACACAGCTCTCCCTGTGTGACACACTGTTCAGTACACACAACTCTCTCTATGTGACATACTTTTCAGTATACACAGCTCTCCCTTTGTTATACACAGTTCAGTACACACAGATCTCTCCCTGTGTAACAAACACTGTTCAGTACACGCAGCTCTCCCTGTGTAACACACCGTTCAGTACACACAGCTCTCCCTGTGTAACACACACTGTTCAGCACACACAGCTCTGCCTGTGTAACACACTGTTCAGTATACACAGCACCCCCTGTGTAACACACTTCTCCGTACACACAGCTCTCCCTGTGTAACACACCGTTCAGTACACACAGCTCTCCCTGTGTAACACACACTTTTCAGTACAAACAGCTCTCCCTGTTTGACACACTGTTCAGTACACACAGCTCTTCCCTGTGTAACACACTTTTCAGTACACACACCTCTCCCTGTGTAACACATGTTGTTCAGTACACACAGCTCTTCCTGTGTAACACACTGTTCAGTAAACACTGCTCTCCCTGTGTGACACTCTAGAACACACAGCTCTCCCTTTGTAACACACACTGTTCTGTACACGCAGCTCTCCCTGTGTAACACACACTGTTCAGTACACACACCTCTCCCTGTGAAACATACTGTTCAGTACACACAGCCCTCCCTGTGTAACACACAGTTACGTGCACACAGGTCTCTCTCTGTCACACACTGTTCCGTACACACAGCTCTGTCTCTGTCACACACTGTTCAGTATACACAGCTCTCCCTGTGTAACACACTTTTCAGTACACACAGCTCTCCCTGTGTGACACACTGTTCAGTACACACAGCTCTCCCTGTGCGACACACTGTTCAGTACCCACAGCTCTCCCTGTTAAACACACACTGTTCAGTACACACAGCTCTCCCTGTGTGACAGACTGTTCAGTACACACAGCTCTCCCTGTGTGACACACTGTTCAGTACACACAGCTCTCCCTGTGTAACACACACTGTTCAGTACACACAGCTCTTCCTGTATGACACACAGTTCAGTACACACATCTCCACCTGTGTAACACACTGTTCCGTACATACAGCTCACTCTGTGTGACACACTGTTCAGTATACACAGCTCTCCCTGTGTGACACACTAGAACACACAGCTCTCCCTGGGTAACAGACACTGTTCAGTACACACTGCTCTGCCTGTGTGACACACACTGTTGAGTACACACAGATCTCCCTGTGTAACACACTGTTCTGTATACACAGCTCTCTCTCTGACACACTGTTCAGTACACACAGCTCTCTCTCTGTGACACACTGTTCAGTACTCATAACTCTCCCTGTATAACACACACTTTTCAGTACACACAGCTCTCTCTCTGACACACAGTTCAGTACAAAAAGCTCTCCCTGTGTAACACATGTTGTTCAGTACACGCAGCTCTCTCTGTATAACACACTGTTCTGTACACACAGCTCTGCCTGTGTAACACACTGTTCAGTACACACAGATCTCTGTGTGTAACACACTGTTCAGTACACACAGCTCTCTCCCTTTGTAACACACTGTTCTGTACATACAGCTCTCCCTGTGTAACACACCGTTCCGTACATACAGCTCACTCTGTGTCACACACTGATCAGTATACACAGCTCCCCCTGTGTAACACACTTTTCCGTACACACAGCTCTCCCTGTGTGACACACTGTTCAGTACACACAGCTCTCCCTGTGTGACACACACTGTTCAGTACACACAACTCTGCCTGTGTAACACACTCTTCAGTACACACAACTCCCCCTGTGAAACACTCTTTTCAGTACACACAGCTCTCCCTGTGTAGCACACTGTTCAGTACACATAACTCTCCCTGTGTAACACACACTGTTCAGTACACACAGCTCTCCCTGTGTAACACACTGTTCAGTACACATAACTCTCCCTGTGTAACACACACTGTTCAGTACACACAGCTCTCCCTGTGTAACACACTGTTCAGTACACATAACTCTCCCTGTGTAACACACATTGTTCAGTGCACACAGCTCTCTCTCTGTGACTCAATGTTCAGTACACACAGCTCTCGCTGTGTTTAACACACTGTTCAGTATACACAGCTCTCCCTGTGTAATAGAAAATTGTTCAGTACACACAGCTCTCTTTCTGTGACTCAATGTTCAGTACACACAGCTCTCGCTGTGTTAAACACACTGTTCAGTACACACAGCTCTGCCTGTGCGACACGCTGTTCAGTGCACACAGCTCTCCCTGTGTAACACGCACTGTTCAGTACACACAGCTCTGCCTGTGTAACACACTATCCAGTACACACAGCTCCCCCTGTGTAACACACTTTTCAGTACACGCATCTCTCCCTGTGTAACACACTCTTCAGTACACACAGCTCTCCCTGTGTAACACACAGTTCAATACACACAGCTCTCCCTGTGTAACACACTGGTCAGTACACACAGCTCTCCCGTGTAACACACTCTTCAGTACACATAACTCACCCTGTGTAACACAAACTTTTCAGTACACACAGCTCTCCCTGTGTGACACACTGTTCAGTACACACAACTCTTTCTGTGTGACATACTTTTCAGTATACACAGCTCTCCCTTTGTTATACACTGTTCAGTACACACAGCTCTGCCTGTGTGAGACAATGTTCAGTACACACAGATCTCTCCCTGTGAAACAAACACTGTTCAGTACACGCAGCTCTCCCTGTGTAACACACCGTTCCGTACATACAGCTCACTCTGTGTGACACACTGTTCAGTATACACAGCTCTCCCTGTGTAACACACACTGTTCAGCACACACAGCTCTGCCTGTGTGACACACTGTTCAGTACACACAGCTCTGCCTGTGTGACACACTGTTCAGTACACACAGCTCTCCCTGTGTAACACACACTGTTCAGTACACACAGCTCTGCCTGTGTAACACACTGTTCAGTATACACAGCACCCCCTGTGTAACACACTTTTCCGTACACACAGCTCTCCCTGTGTAACACACCGTTCAGTACACACAGATCTCCCTGTGTAACACATACTTTTCAGTTCACACAGCTCTCCCTGTTTGACACACTGTTCAGTACACACAGCTCTTCCCTGTGCAACACACTTTTCAGTACACACACCTCTCCCTGTGTAACGCATGTTGTTCAGTACACACAGCTCTTCCTGTGTAACACACTGTTCAGTAAACACTGCTCTCCCTGTGTGACACTCTAGAACACACAACTCTCCCTTTGTAACACACACTGTTCTGTACACGCAGCTCTCCCTGTGTAACACACACTCTTCTGTACACGCAGCTCTCCCTGTGTAACACACACTGTTCAGTACACACAGCTCTCCCTGTGTAACACCCTTTTCAGTACACACAGCTGTCCCTGTGAAACACACTGTTCAGTACACACAGCCCTCCCTGTGTAACACACAGTTACGTACACACAGTTCTCTCTCTGTCACACACTGTTCCGTACACACAGATCTCTCTCTGTCACACACTGTTCAGTATACACAGCTCTCCCTGTGTAACTCACACTGTTCAGGACGCGCAGCGCTCCCTGTGTAACACACTTTTCAGTATACACAGCTCTCCCTGTGTGACACACTTTTCAGTACACACAGCTCTCCCTGTGTGACACACTGTTCAGTACACACATCTCCCTCTCTGTGACAGACTGTTCAGTAAACACAGCTCTCCCTCTGTGACTGACTGTTCAGTACACACAGCTCTCCCTGTGTGACAGACTGTTCAGTACACACAGCTCTCCCTGTGTGACACACTGTTCAGTACACACATCTCTTCCTGTGTAACACACACTGTTCTGTACACACAGCTCTGCTTGTGCGACACACTGTTCAGTACACACAGCTCTCCCTGTGTAACACACACTGTTCAGTACACACAGCTCTCCCTGTGTGACAGACTGTTCAGTACACACAGCTCTCCCTGTGTGACACACTGTTCAGTACACACATCCCTCCCTGTGTAACACACACTGTTCAGTACACACAGCTCTTCCTGTATGACACACTGTACAGTACACACATCTCCACCTGTGTAACACACTGTTCCGTACATACAGCTCACTCTGTGTGACACACTGTTCAGTATACACAGCTCTCCCTGTGTGACACACTAGAACACACAGCTCTCCCTGGGTAACAGACACTGTTCAGTACACTCAGCTCTGCCTGTGTGACACACACTGTTCAGTACACACAGCTCTCCCTGTGTAACACACTGTTCTGTATACACTGCTCTCTCTCTGACACACTGTTCAGTACACACAGCTCTCTCTCTGTGACACACTGTTCAGTACTCATAACTCTCCCTGTATAACACACACTTTTCAGTACACACAGCTCTCTCTCTGACACACAGTTCAGTACACAAAGCTCTCACTGTGTAACACATGTTGTTCAGTACACACAGCTCTCTCTGTGTGACACCCTTTCAGTACACACAGCTCTCCCTGTATAACACACTGTTCTGTACACACAGCTCTCTCCCTGTGTAACGCAATGTTCTGTACATACAGCTCTCCCTGTGTGACAAACTGTTCAGTACACACAGCTCTCCCTGGGTAACACACCGTTCCGTACATACAGCTCACTCTGTGTCACACACTGTTCAGTATACACAGCTCTCCCTTTGTGACACACTAGAACACACAGCTCTCCCTGTGTAACACACACTGTTCAGTACATGCAGCTCTCCCTGTGTAACACACACTGTTCAGCACACACAGCTCTGCCTGTGTGACACACTGTTCAGTACACACAGCTCTGCCTGTGTAACACACACTGTTCAGTACACACAGCTCTCCCTGTTAACACACACTGTTCAGCACACACAGCTCTGCCTGTGTGACACACTGTTCAGTACACACAGCTCTCCCTGTGTAACACACACTGTTCAGTACACACAGCTCTGCCTGTGTAACACACTGTTCAGTATACACAGCTGCCCCAGTGTAACACACTTTTCCGTACACGCAGCTCTCCCTGTGTAACACACCGTTCCGTACATACAGCTCACTCTGTGTGACACACTGTTCAGTATACACAGCTCTCCCTGTGTAACACACACTGTTGAGCACACACAGCTCTGCCTGTGTGACACACTGTTCAGTACACACAGCTCTCCCTGTGTAACACACATTGTTCAGCACACACAGCTCTTCATGTGTGACACACAGTTCAGTACACACAGCTCTCCCTGTGTAACACACACTGTTCAGTACACACAACTCTGCCTGTGTAACACACTGTTCAGTATACACAGCTCCCCCTGTGTAACACACTTTTCCGTACACACAGCTCTCCCTGGGTAACAGACTGTTCAGTACACTTAACTCTCCCTGTGTAACACACACATTTCAGTACACACAGCTCTCCCTGTTTGACACACAGTTCAGTACACACAGCTATCCCTGTGTAACACACTGTTCAGTAAACACAGCACCCCCTGTGTAACACACACTGTTCAGTACACACAGCTCTCTCTCTGTGACACACTGTTCAGTACACACAACTCTTCCTGTGTAACACACTGGTCAGTACACACAGCTCTCCCTGTGTGACACACTGTTCCGTACACAAAGCTCTCTCTCTCTGACACACTTTTCCGTAGACACAGCTCTCTCTCTTTGAAACACTATTCAGTGCACGCAGCTCTCCCCGTGTAACACACTTTTCAGTACACACAGTTCTCCCTGTGCAACACAGAGTTCAATACACACAGCTCTCCCTGTGTGACACACTGTTCAGTACACACAGCTCTGCCTTTGCGGCACTCTGTTCAGTACACACAGCTCTCCCTGTGTGAAACACTGTTCAGTACACATAGCTCTGCCTGTGCGACACACTGTTCAGTACACACAGCTCTCCCTGTGTGACACACACTGTTCAGTACACACAACTCTGCCTGTGCAACACACTATTCAGTACACACAACTCCCCCTGTGAAACACTCTTTTCAGTACACACAGCTCTCCCTGTGTAACACACTGTTCAGTACACATTACTCTCCCTGTGTAACACACACTGTTCAGTACACACAGCTCTCCCTGTGTAACACACTGTTCAGTACACACATCTCTCCCTGTGTAACACACATTGTTCAGTACACACAGCTCTCTCTCTGTGACTCAATGTTCAGTACACACAGCTCTCGCTGTGTTAAACACACTGTTCAGAATACACAGCTCTCCCTGTTTAATACACATTGTTCAGTACACACAGCTCTCTTTCTGTGACTCAATGTTCATTACACACAGCTCTCGCTGTGTTAAACACACTGTTCAGTTCACACAGCTCTCCCTGTGTAGCAAACACTGTTCAGTACACACAGCTCTCCCTCTGTAAAACACACTGTTGTGTATACACAGCTCTCCCTGTGTAACACGCACTGTTCAGTACACACAGCTCTGCCTGTGTAACACACTATCCAGTACACACAGCTCCCCCTGTGTAACACACTTTTCAGTACACGCAGCTCTCCCTGTGTAACACCCACTGTTCAGTACATACAGCTCTCCCTGTGTAACACACTCTTCAGTACACACAGCTCTCCCTGTGTAACACACAGTTCAATACACACAGCTCTCCCTGTGTAACACACTGGTCAGTACACACAGCTCTCCCGTGTAACACACTCTTCAGTACACATAACTCACCCTGTGTAACACAAACTTTTCAGTACACACAGCTCTCCCTGTGTGACAAACTGTTCAGTACACACAACTCTTTCTGTGTGACATACTTTTCAGTATACACAGCTCTCCCTTTGTTATACACTGTTCAGTACACACAGCTCTGCCTGTGTGAGACAATGTTCAGTAAACACAGATCTCTCCCTTTGTAACAAACACTGTTCAGTACACGCAGCTCTCCCTGTGTAACACACCGTTCCGTACATACAGCTCACTCTGTGTGACACACTGTTCAGTATACACAGCTCTCCCTGTGTAACACACACTGTTCAGCACACACAGCTCTGCCTGTGTGACACACTGTTCAGTACACACAGCTCTGCCTGTGTGACACACTGTTCAGTACACACAGCTCTCCCTGTGTAACACACACTGTTCAGTACACACAGCTCTGCCTGTGTAACACACTGTTCAGTATACACAGCACCCCCTGTGTAACACACTTTTCCGTACTTACAGCTCTCCCTGTGTAACACACCGTTCAGTACACACAGATCTCCCTGTGTAACACACACTTTTCAGTACACACAGCTCTCCCTGTTTGACACACTGTTCAGTACACACAGCTCTTCCCTGTGCAACACACTTTTCAGTACACACACCTCTCCCTGTGTAACGCATGTTGTTCAGTACACACAGCTCTTCCTGTGTAACACACTGTTCAGTAAACATTGCTCTCCCTGTGTGACACTCTAGAACACACAACTCTCCCTTTGTAACACACACTGTTCTGTACACGCAGCTCTCCCTGTGTAACACACACTCTTCTGTACACGCAGCTCTCCCTGTGTAACACACACTGTTCAGTACACACAGCTCTCCCTGTGTAACACCCTTTTCAGTACACACAGCTGTCCCTGTGAAACACACTGTTCAGTACACACAGCCCTCCCTGTGTAACACACAGTTACGTACACACAGTTCTCTCTCTGTCACACACTGTTCCGTACACACAGATCTGTCTCTGTCACACACTGTTCAGTATACACAGCTCTCCCTGTGTAACTCACACTGTTCAGGACGCGCAGCGCTCCCTGTGTAACACACTTTTCAGTACACACAGCTCTCCCTGTGTGACACACTGTTCAGTACACACATCTCCCTCTCTGTGACAGACTGTTCAGTAAACACAGCTCTCCCTCTGTGACTGACTGTTCAGTACACACAGCTCTCCCTGTGTGACAGACTGTTCAGTACACACAGCTCTCCCTGTGTGACACACTGTTCAGTACACACATCTCTTCCTGTGTAACACACACTGTTCTGTACACACAGCTCTGCTTGTGCGACACACTGTTCAGTACACACAGCTCTCCCTGTGTAACACACACTGTTCAGTACACACAGCTCTCCCTGTGTGACAGACTGTTCAGTACACACAGCTCTCCCTGTGTGACACACTGTTCAGTACACACATCCCTCCCTGTGTAACACACACTGTTCAGTACACACAGCTCTTCCTGTATGACACACTGTACAGTACACACATCTCCACCTGTGTAACACACTGTTCCGTACATACAGCTCACTCTGTGTCACACACTGTTCAGTATACACAGCTCTCCCTTTGTGACACACTAGAACACACAGCTCTCCCTGTGTAACACACACTGTTCAGCACACACAGCTCTGCCTGTGTGACACACTGTTCAGTACACACAGCTCTCCCCGTGTAACACACACTGTTCAGTGCACACAGCTCTGCCTGTGTAACACACTGTTCAGTATACACAGCTCCCCCTGTGTAACACACTTTTCCGTACACACAGCTCTCCCTGTGTAACACACTGTTAAGTACACACAGCTCTGCCTGTGTAACACACACTGTTCAGTACACACAGCTCTCCCTGTTAACACACACTGTTCAGCACACACAGCTCTGCCTGTGTGACACACTGTTCAGTACACACAGCTCTCCCTGTGTAACACACACTGTTCAGTACACACAGCTCTGCCTGTGTAACACACTGTTCAGTATACACAGCTGCCCCAGTGTAACACACTTTTCCGTACACGCAGCTCTCCCTGTGTAACACACCGTTCCGTACATACAGCTCACTCTGTGTGACACACTGTTCAGTATACACAGCTCTCCCTGTGTAACACACACTGTTGAGCACACACAGCTCTGCCTGTGTGACACACTGTTCAGTACACACATCTCTCCCTGTGTAACACACACTGTTCAGCACACACAGCTCTGCCTGTGTGACACACAGTTCAGTACACACAGCTCTCCCTGTGTAACACACACTGTTCAGTACACACAACTCTGCCTGTGTAACACACTGTTCAGTATACACAGCTCCCCCTGTGTAACACACTTTTCCGTACACACAGCTCTCCCTGGGTAACAGACTGTTCAGTACACTTAACTCTCCCTGTGTAACACACACATTTCAGTACACACAGCTCTCCCTGTTTGACACACAGTTCAGTACACACAGCTATCCCTGTGTAACACACTGTTCAGTAAACACAGCACCCCCTGTGTAACACACACTGTTCAGTACACACAGCTCTCTCTCTGTGACACACTGTTCAGTACACACAACTCTTCCTGTGTAACACACTGGTCAGTACACACAGCTCTCCCTGTGTGACACACTGTTCCGTACACAAAGCTCTCTCTCTCTGACACACTTTTCCGTAGACACAGCTCTCTCTCTTTGAAACACTATTCAGTGCACGCAGCTCTCCCCGTGTAACACACTTTTCAGTACACACAGTTCTCCCTGTGCAACACAGAGTTCAATACACACAGCTCTCCCTGTGTGACACACTGTTCAGTACACACAGCTCTGCCTTTGCGGCACTCTGTTCAGTACACACAGCTCTCCCTGTGTGAAACACTGTTCAGTACACATAGCTCTGCCTGTGCGACACACTGTTCAGTACACACAGCTCTCCCTGTGTGACACACACTGTTCAGTACACACAACTCTGCCTGTGCAACACACTATTCAGTACACACAACTCCCCCTGTGAAACACTCTTTTCAGTACACACAGCTCTCCCTGTGTAACACACTGTTCAGTACACATAAATCTCCCTGTGTAACACACTGTTCAGTACACACAGCTCTCCCTGTGTAACACACTGTTCAGTACACACATCTCTCCCTGTGTAACACACATTGTTCAGTACACACAGCTCTCTCTCTGTGACTCAATGTTCAGTACACACAGCTCTCGCTGTGTTAAACACACTGTTCAGTATACACAGCTCTCCCTGTTTAATACACATTGTTCAGTACACACAGCTCTCTTTCTGTGACTCAATGTTCATTACACACAGCTCTCGCTGTGTTAAACACACTGTTCAGTATACACAGCTCTCCCTGTGTAGCAAACACTGTTCAGTACACACAGCTCTCCCTCTGTAAAACACACTGTTGTGTATACACAGCTCTCCCTGTGTAACACACACTGTTCAGTACACACAGCTCTCGCTGTGTGACAAACTGTTCAGTACACACAGCTCTGCCTGTGCGGCACACTGTTCAGTGCACACAGCTCTCCCTGTGTAACACGCACTGTTCAGTACACACAGCTCTCCCTGTGTAACACCCACTGTTCAGTACACACAGCTCTCCCTGTGTGACATACTGTTCAGTACACTCAGCTCTCAATGTGTGACAGACTGTTCAGTACACACAGCTCTCCCTGTGTGACAAACTGTTCAGTACACACAGCTCTGCCTGTGCGACACACTGTTCAGTGCACACAGCTCTCCCTGTGTAACACGCACTGTTCAGTACACACAGCTCTGCCTGTGTAACACACTATCCAGTACACACAGCTCCCCCTGTGTAACACACTGTTCAGTACTCACAGCTCTCCCTGTGTAACACGCACTGTTCAGTCCACACAGCTCTGCCTGTGTAGCACACTATCCAGTACACACAGCTCCCCCTGTGTAACACACTGTTCAGTACACACAGCTCTCCCTGTGTAACACACTCTTCAGTACACACAGCTCTCCCTTTGTAACACACTGTTCAGTACACACAGCTCCGCCTGTGTGAGACACTGTTCAGTACACACAGCTCTCTCCCTTTGTAACACACTGTTCTGTACATACAGCTCTCCCTGTGTGACACACTGTTCAGTACACACAGCTCTCCCTGTGTAACACACCGTTCCGTACATACAGCTCACTCTGTGTGACACACTGTTCAGTATACACAGCTCTCCCTGTGTAACACACACTGTTCAGCACACACAGCTCTGCCTGTGTGACACACTGTTCAGTACACACAGCTCTGCCTGTGTGACACAATGTTCAGTACACACAGCTCTCCCTGTGTAACACACACTGTTCAGTACACACAGCTCTTCCTGTGTAACACACTGTTGAGTATACACAGCTCCCCCTGTGTAACACACTTTTCCGTACACACAGCTCTCCCTGTGTAACACACTGTTCAGTACACACAGCTCTCCCTGTGTAACACACACTTTTCAGTACACACAGCTCTCCCTGTTTGACACACTGTTCAGTACACACAGCTCTTCCCTGTGTAACACACTTTTCAGTACACACACCTCTCCCTGTGTAACACATGTTGTTCAGTACACACAGCTCTTCCTGTGTAACATACTGTTCAGTAAACACTGCTCTCCCTGTTGACACACTAGAACACACAGCTCTCCCTTTGTAACACACGCTGTTCTGTACACGCAGCTCTCCCTGTGTAACACACACTGTTCAGTACACACAGCTCTCCCTGTGTAACTCCCTTTTCAGTATACACAGCTCTCCCTGTGTAACACAGTGTTCAGTACAAACAGCTCTCACTGTGTTACACACTTTTCAGTACACACAGCTCTCCCTGTGTAACACACACTGTTCAGTACACACAGCTCTCTCTCTGTGACTCACTGTTCAGTACACATAACTCTCCCTGTGTAACACACACTTTTCAGTACACACAGCTCTGCCTGTGTGACACACTGTTCTGTACACACAGCTCTCCCTGTGTAACACCCAGTTCAGTACACATAACTCTCCCTGTGTAACACACACTTTTCAGTGCACACAGCTCTGCCTGTGTGACACACTTTTCAGTACACACAGCTCTCCCTATGTGACACACTGTTCAGTACATACAGCTCACTCTGTGTGACACACTGTTCAGTATTCACAGATTTCCCTTTTTGACACACTAGAACACACAGCTCTCCCTGTGTGACACACTTTTCATTACACACAGCTCTGCCTGTGTGGCACACTGTTCAGTACACGCAGCTCTCCCTATGTAACACACACTGTTCAATACACACAGCTCTGCCTGTGTGACACCCTGTTCAGTACACACAGCTCTCCCTGTGTAACACACACTGTTCAGTGCCGTCATAGATTCATAACTTTAACAGCACAGAAACAGGCCCTTCGGCCCATCATGTCCATGCCAGCCATCAAGCCCCTATCTATTCTAATCCCATTTTCCAGCACTTGGCCTGTAGCCCTGTTTGCTTTAGCATTTCAAGTGTTCATCTGAATATTTCTTAAATGTTGTATATTTTACCCCCTCTACCACCCCCTCAGGCAGTGTGTTCCAGATTCCAACACATCTGGTTGAAATAATTTTTCCTCAAATCCCCTCTAAACCTCCTGCCTCTTACCTTAAATCTATGCCCCCTTGTTATTGACATCTCCGCTATGGGGTAAAATTTCTTCCTATCTGCCCTACCTATGCCCACACAATTTTGTATACCCCTATCAGGTCTCCCCTCAGCCTTCTCCGCTCTAAGGAAAACAGCCTCAGCCTATCCAATCTCTCTTCATAACTGAAACACTCCAGCCCAGGCAACATCCTGAATCTCCTCTGCACCCTCTCCAGTGCAATCACATCCTTCCTATAATGTGTATTCCAGAACTGCACACAGTCCTCCACCTGTGGCCTAACCAGAGTTTTATACAGTTCCAGCACAACCTCCCTGCTCTTATATTCTACACCTCGGCTAATAAAGGTAAGTATCCCATGTGCCTTCTTAACCACCTTATCTACTTGTTCTGCTACCTTCAGGGATCTATGGACATGTAGACCAAGGTCCCTCTGATCCTCTGTACTTCCTAGGGTCCTACCATTCACTGTGTATTCCCTTGCTGTGTTCATCCTCCCAAAATGCATCACCTCACTCTTCTCAGGATTAAATTCCATTTGCCACTGCTCTGTCCATCTTACCAGCCCATCGATATTATCCTGTAATCTAAGGCTTTCTCTTCACTATTTACCACCCCACCAATTTTCATCATCATCATGATTACTGATCATACCTCCTATATTCATGTCTAAATCATTAATGTACACTACAACAGCAAGGGATCCAGCACCATCCCTGTGGTACATCGCTCGTCACAGGCTTCCAATCGCAAAAACAACCTTCGACCATCACCCTCTGCTTCCCGCCACTAAGCCAATTTTGGATCCAATTTGTCAAATTGCCCTGGATTCAATGGGCTCTTACCTGCTTGACCAGTCTCCCATGCAGGACTTTGTCAAAAACCTTTCTGAAGTCCATGTAGACTACATCAACTGCACTACCCTCATCTACACAACTACTCACCTCCTCAAAAAATTCAATCAGATTTGTTAGACATGATCTCCCCCTGACAAAGCCATGCTGACTATCCCTGGTTAATCCTTGCCTCCCCAAGTGGAGATTAATCCTGTCCCTCACAATATTTTCCAATAGTTTCCCTACCTCTGATGTTAGACTCACTGGCCTGTAATTACCTGGTTTATCCCTTCTACCCTTGTTGAATAATGGTACCACATTCACTGTCCTCTAGTCCTTTGGCACCTGTCCTGTGACCAGAGAGGATTTGAAAATTAGTGTCAGAGCCCCTGCTATCTCCTCCCTTGCCTCACACAGCAGCCTGGGATACATCTCATCTGGGCCTTGGGATTAGCCCGCTAAAACCAGTAATACCTCCTCCCTTTCAATGCTAATTTGTTCAAGTATATCACAGTCCCCCTCCCTGATTTCTACACTTACATCGTCCTTCTCCATAGTGAACACAGATGAAAAGTAATCATTTAAAACCTCACCTACATCCTCCAGCTCCACACACAGATTGTCCCTTTGGTCCCTAATGGGCCCTACTCTTTCCCTGGTTGTCCTCTTGCCCTTAATGTGTTTATAAAATGCCTTGGGATTTTCCTTTATCTTTGTTTTTTATGCCCCCTCATCGTTCTCCTAATTACATTTTAAGTAACACCCTGCACTTTCTATACTCCTCTAGGGCTTTCACTGCTGTGAGCCCTCAGTATCTGCCATAAGCCTCCTTTTTTCCTTATCCAATCCTGTACATTCCTCAACATCCAGGGTTTCCTGGACTTGTTGGTCCCACCCTTCACCTTTACGGGAGCATGTTGGCCCTGAACTCTCACTATTTCCTTTTTGAATGACTCCCACTGTCTGATGGAGACTTTCCTACGAGTAGCTGCTCCCAGTCCACTTGGGCCAGGTCCTGTCTGATCATATTGAAATGGGCCTTCCTCCAATTCAGGACCTTTAGTTCCGGTTCATCTTTGTCCGTTTCCATAACTACCTTAAATCTTACTGAGTTATGATTGCTATCACCAAAATGCTCCTCCACTGACACTTCTACCATTCACTTTGTTCTCTAAAACTAGGTCCAGAACCGCCCCTTCACTTGTAGGACTTTCTATATGCTGGCTGATAAAGCTCTCCAGGGTAGATTTTAAGAATTCTGCCCCCACTAAGCCTTTTACACTTTGTCTATCCCAGGTAATGTTGGGCAAGTAGAAATCCCCTAATATTATTACCCTATTATTTTTACCTTTCTCTAAGATTTACCTACATATATGCCCTTCTATCTCCCTCTGACTGTTTGGGGGCATATAATAAACTTTTTGCAGGTCTATTGTACACTCAATAGTACACACAGCATTCTCTATGAAACACACTGTTCAGTACACACAGCTCTCACTGTATAACACAGTTTAGTACACACAGCGCTGTCTGTGTGACATGCTGTTCAGTACACACAGCTCTGCCTGTACAACACACTGTTCAGTACACACAGCTCTGCCTGTACAACACACTGTTCAGTACACACAGCTCTCCCTATGTGACACACTGTTCAGTACACACAGCTCTGCCTGTACAACACACTGTTCAGTACACACAGCTCTGCCTGTACAACACACTGTTCAGTACACACAGCTCTGCCTGTACAACACACTGTTCAGTACACACATCTCTGCCTGTACAACACACTGTTCAGTACACACAGCTCTCCCTATGTGACACACTGTTCAGTACACACAGCTCTGCCTGTACAACACACTGTTCAGTACACACAGCTCTCTCTGAAACAATGGGTCAAAATTTCTATGGAGTGACTATCACAGTCAGATGGCCAGTCTTCTCATTTTTACCCGCCTGCGTTGGGAGCTGCATATTTGTCTCCTGTTGTTCGGAATTGGAACTCAGGTGAGCACTGCAGCTTTCCCACTCTTTGGTCTTTTCCGATTCGGGTAGCAGCATTAGGGTGACGTGCCTCTTTAACTGCGCTAGTTGTCATAAAACAGGCAAGTTCAAATATGAAGGGAGCAGGTAAGTGTGTAAGGTAAGTGTGTGCGGTTAGTGCGTGCAGTAAGTGTGTGAGGTAAGTGTGTAAGGTAAGTGTGTGAGGTAAGTGTGTGAGGAGAGTGTGTGCGGTAAGTGTGTGAGGTAAGTGTGTGTGATTAGTGTGTGCGGTAAGTGTGTGAGGTAAGTGTGTAGGGTAAGTGTGTAAGGTAAGTGTGTAAGGTAAGTGTGTGCGGTTAGTGTGTGCAGTAAGTGTGTGAAGTAAGTGTGTGCGGTTAGTGTGTGCAGTAAGTGTGTGAGGTAAGTGTGTAAGGTAAGTGTGTGAGGTAAGTGTGTGAGGAGAGTGTGTGCGGTAAGTGTGTGAGGTAAGTGTGTGTGATTAGTGTGTGCGGTAAGTGTGTGAGGTAAGTGTGTAGGGTAAGTGTGTAAGGTAAGTGTGTGCGGTTAGTGTGTGCAGTAAGTGTGTGAAGTAAGTGTGTGCGGTTAGTGTGTGCAGTAAGTGTGTGAGGTAAGCGTGTAAGGTAAGTGTGTGAGGAGAGTGTGTAGGGTAAGTGTGTGAGGAAAGTGTGTAGGGTAAGTGTGTAAGGTAAGTGTGTAAGGTATGTGTGTGGTTAGTGTGCGCGGTAAGTGTGTGCGGTAAGTGTGTGAGGTAAGTGTGTGTGATTCGTGTGTGCGGTAAGTGTGTGAGGTAAGTGTGCGTGGTAAGTGTGTGAGGTAAGTGTGTGTGATTAGTGTGTGTGGTAAGTGTGTGAGGTAAGTGTGTAGGGTAAGTGTGTAGGGTAAGTGTGTAAGGTAAGTGTGTGCGGTTAGTGTGTGCAGTAAGTGTGTGAGGTAAGTGTGTGCGGTAAGCGTGTGAGGTAAGCAAGTGAGGTAAGTGTGTGAGGTAAGTGTGTAGGGTAAGTGTGTAAGGTAAGTGTGTGAGGTAAGCGTGTGAGGTAAGTGTGTAGGGTAAGTGTGTAAGGTAAGTGTGTGAGGTAAGTGTGTGAGGTAAGTGTGTAAGGTAAGCGTGTAAGGTAAGCATGTGAGGCAAGCGAGTGACCTAAGTGTGTAAGGTAAGTGTGTGTGGTTAGTGTGTGAGGTAAGCATGTGAGGTAAGCATGTGAGGTAAGTGTGTAAGGTAAGTGTGTGGTTAGTGTGTGAGGTAAGCGTGTGACGTAAGCGTGTGCGGTAAGCATGTGAGGTAAGCGTGTGAGGTAAGTGTGTGAGGTAAGCGTGTGAGGTAAGTGTGTAAGTGTGTGGTTAGTGTGTGAGGTAAGCGTGTGTGGTAAACATATGAGGTAAGTGTGTGAGGTAAGTGTGTGAGGTAAGTGTGTAAGGTAAGTGTGTGGTTAGTGTGTGTGAGGTAAGTGTGTGAGGTAAGCATGTGCGGTAAGCATGTGAGGTAAGCGTGTGAGGTAGGTGTGTGAGGTAAGCGTGTGAGGTAAGTGTGTAAGTGTGTGGTTAGTGTGTGAGGTAATCGTGTGAGGTAAGCGTATGCGGTAAGCGTGTGAGGTAAGTGTGTGAGGTAAGTGTGTGGTTAGTGTGTGAGGTAAGCATGTGAGGTAAGCGTGTGAGGTAAGTGTGTGAGGTAAGCGTGTGGTTAGCGTGTGAGGTAAGCGTGTGAGGTAAGCATGCGAGGTAAGTGTGTGAGGTAAGTGTGTGGTTAGTGTGTGAGGTAAGCATGTGAGGTAAGCGTGTGCGGTAAGCGTGTGAGGTAAGTGTGTGAGGTAAGTGTGTGGTTAGTGTGTGAGGTAAGCGTGTGAGGTAAGTGTGTGCGGTAAGCGTGTGAGGTAAGTGTGTAAGGTAAGTGTGTGGTTAGTGTGTGAGGTAAGCATGTGAGGTAAGCATGTGAGGTAAGTGTGTGAGGTAAGCGTGTGAGGTTAGTGTGTGTGGTAAGCGTGTGAGGTTAGTGTGTGCAGTAAGCGTGTGAGGTAAGTGTGTGAGGTAAGTGGGTATGCCGGGATTGTGGGGGGTGGTGGAGAGGGGTAGGAAGGGTCTAATTTGAGAGGGGTAGGATGGGTCTGGTTTGAGAGTGGTAGGATGGGTCTGGTTTGAGAGGGGTAGGAAGGGTCTGGTTTGAGAGGGGTAGGATGGGTCTGGTTTGAGAGGGGTAGGAAGGGTCTGGTTTGAGAGGGGTAGGATGGGTCTGGTTTGAGAGGGGTAGGAAGGGTCTGGTTTGAGAGGGGTAGGATGGGTCTGGTTTGAGAGGGGTAGGATGGGTCTGGTTTGAGAGTGGTAGGATGGGTCTGGTTTGAGAGGGCTAGGAAGGGTCTGGTTTGAGAGGGGTAGGATGGGTCTGGTTTGAGAGGGGTAGGAAGGGTCTGGTTTGAGAGGGGTAGGATGGGTCTGGTTTGAGAGGGGTAGGAAGGGTCTGGTTTGAGAGGGGTAGGATGGGTCTGGTTTGAGAGGGGTAGGAAGGGGCTGGTTTGAGAGGGGTAGGATGGGTCTGGTTTGAGAGGGGTAGGAAGGGTCTGGTTTGAGAGGGGTAGGATGGGTCTGGTTTGAGAGGGATAGGAAGGGTCTGGTTTGAGAGGGGTAGGATGGGTCTGGTTTGAGAGTGGTAGGAAGGGTCTGGTTTGAGAGGGGTAGGAAGGGTCTGGTTTGAGAGGGGTAGGAAGGGTCTGGTTTGAGAGGGGTAGGATGGGTCTGGTTTGAGAGGGGTAGGATGGGTCTGGTTTGAGAGGGGTAGGATGGGTCTGGTTTGAGAGGGGTAGGATGGGTCTGGTTTGAGAGGGGTAGGATGGGTCTGGTTTGAGAGGGGTAGGAAGGGTATGGTTTGAGAGGGGTAGGATGGGTCTGGTTTGAGAGGGGTAGGATGGGTCTGGTTTGAGAGGGGTAGGATGGGTCTGGTTTGAGAGGGGTAGGATGGGTCTGGTTTGAGAGGGGTAGGATGGGTCTGGTTTGAGAGGGGTAGGATGGGTCTGGTTTGAGAGGGGTAGAATGGGTCTGGTTTGAGAGGGGTAGGATGGGTCTGGTTTGAGAGGGGTAGGATGGGTCTGGTTTGAGAGTGGTAGGCTGGGTCTGGTTTGAGAGGGGTAGGAAGGGTCTGGTTTGAGAGGGGTAGGATGGGTCTGGTTTGAGAGGGGTAGGATGGGTCTGGTTTGAGAGGGGTAGGATGGGTCTGGTTTGAGAGGGGTAGGAAGGGTCTGGTTTGTGAGGGGTAGGATGGGTCTGGTTTGAGAGGGGTAGGATGGGTCTGGTTTGAGAGGGGTAGGAAGGGTCTGGTTTGAGAGGGGTAGGATGGGTCTGGTTTGAGAGGGGTAGGATGGGTCTGGTTTGAGAGGGGTAGGAAGGGTCTGGTTTGAGAGGGGTAGGATGGGTCTGGTTTGAGAGGGGTAGGATGGGTCTGGTTTGAGAGGGGTAGGATGGGTCTGGTTTGAGAGGGGTAGGAAGGGTCTGGTTTGTGAGGGGTAGGATGGGTCTGGTTTGAGAGGGGTAGGATGGGTCTGGTTTGAGAGGGGTAGGAAGGGTCTGGTTTGAGAGGGGTAGGATGGGTCTGGTTTGAGAGGGGTAGGATGGGTCTGGTTTGAGAGGGGTAGGAAGGGTCTGGTTTGAGAGGGGTAGGATGGGTCTGGTTTGAGAGTGGTAGGATGGGTCTGGTTTGAGAGTGGTAGGATGGGTCTGGTTTGAGAGGGGTAGGAAGGGTCTGGTTTGAGAGGGGTAGGATGGGTTGGGGGTGTAGGACGGGTTGTAAAAGGGTGTGGGTGGGATGTGTTGGCGTTGTCGGGTGATCAGTGCAGGGGGCTCAGGGGACTGTTGGGGGAGTCATTGGGGGTTGGGACACAGTTGGGGTTTTGGGGGTAGTCGGGGGGAGTAGTCAAGGGAGTAATCAGAGGGGGTGGGGGGTAGTCGTGGGTGGAGCTGGTATTCGGGAGTGGGGTGGGGAAGGTAGGTGGGGGTGGGGGTGGTTGGTGGATGGAGTGGGGGAGCGGTTGGTTGAGTAATTAGGGGTGGGGGGTAGTTGGGAGGTGTGGGAGTGTAGTCGATGGGTCGGGGGTCTGTTGGGGGTTGTTGTAATTGAGGGGGTGGGGTGTCTAATGGGGGGGATTGGGGCTGGATGGGTCAGTAATATATAGCGTGGAGTTAGAAATGGTTTCAATTCTTCTAACTTTTTCCGGGTACCTGTTCTGCCAAGGGAGCTGGAACCACCTGAAGCCTCTGATTTAAATCGGAGTATTGGATGTTTCCCAGTGCAGGGTAAGTAAACTTCCTGGGCAATTCCCATGCAGTCCTTGCGTGGGTGCCGTTGTGGGGGTTATTGTGGGGGTGGTGAGGGGATTGTGGGGGTGCCCAGGAAGTCTCAAATGTCCAGGAGGATGGAAGTTCTGGGTCAGTGTTTCTTCCTGAAACAGCCCCTTCATCCCAGGAATCAGCCCCTGGTGAAGAAGCTGCCTCCAGTGTAAGTCGGGGTTGTGGTGACAACTCCAATTATCTCGACTCTCTGCTTCCTATTAGCTGACCTTCCATCCAGGTTAATATTTCACCCCCAACAGCATGAATTCTGAACTAACCTTTTATGTGGCATCTTATGGAAAGCCTTTTGAAAACCCAGATACATTTCATCTACCAGTTCCCCTTTATCCAGCCTGCTTGTTCCACTCTCACAGAATTCAGGTAAATCAGAGTATTGCTGAAAAAAGAGACTCGCTGTTGAAGCTTTTGGTCTTTCACTCATCAGGACAGAGAGAAAAATACCAAATTTCAAAGAGAACAACAATTTATACCACAGGAGAATAGGATCCTGATTGGTTGGCAAGTGGGCTCTGATTGGTCAAGGCATTACCTAAGAGAATGTACCAGGGAATTATTGTCCCCCGTGTATTTGTCTAATTCTAAAAGATGCAATTTGTGGACATGTTCCTATTGTCTACAGGGCCCTCCCTATGAATATATTTAGCATGTAGATTTTTCATAGGTAAATAGGACTTTGAAGAAGGAGTAGCCCATTCAGTCCATCGAGTCTGCTGCACCATTCAATAAGATCATGACTGAAATGGTTGTGGTCTCAACTCCACTTTGCTATCTGCCCCCCATAATGCTTGACTCCCTTGTCTATCAAAAATCTTAACTCTGCCTTGAATAAATTCAATGACCCATCCTCCACTGCTCTCTGGGGAAGAGAATTCCACATACACTTATGATCCTTTAATAGAAAAAATTTCTCCTCAGCTCCATCTTAAATGGTAGATCTCTTATTCTTAAACTGTGCCCCCTGGTTCTAGTCTCTCCCACAAGGGGAAACATCCTCCTGGTATCCAGCTTATCAAACCTCCTCAGGATCTTATGTGTTTCAGTAAGATCACCTCTCAATCTTCTAGACTCCAATGGCTACAAACCCAACCTGTCCAATCTTTCTTCATAAGATAAGTCCCTCATCTCAGGATTGATTCAAGTGAGCCCTCTCTGAACTGCTAACACAATTATATCTTTTTTCAAATAAGGAAACCAAAACTGTACACAGTATTTCAGATGCAGTCTCACCAATGCCCTGTAGTAGATCTTGCCTACTTTTATATTCCATTCCTGGATGGTGTCGAGCTTCTTGAGTGTTGTGGGAGCTGCACTCATCCAGGCAAGTGGGGAGTATTCATCACACTCCTGACTTGTGCCTTGTAGATGGTGGACAGACTTTGGGGAGTCAGGAGGTGAGTTACCTGCTGCAGGATTCCCAGCCTCTGACCTGCTTTTGTAGCCACAGTATTTATATGGCAAGTCCAGTTCAGTTTCTGGTCAATGGCAACCCCTAGGATGTTGATAGTGGGGGATTCAGAGATGATAATGGCATTGAACATCAAGGGGCAATGGTTATATTCTCCCTTGTTGGAGATGGTCATTGCCTGGCACTTGTGTGGCGTGAATGTTACTTGCCACTTGTCAGCCCAAGTCTGGATATTATCCAGGTCTTGCTGCATTTGGACATGGACTGCTTCAGTATCTGAGGAGTTGTGAATGGTGCTGAACATTGTGCAATCATCAGCGAACATCTCCACTTCTGACCTTATGATGGAAGGAAGGTCATTGATGAAGCAGCTGAAGATGGTTGGGCCCAGGACACTACCCTGAGGAACTCCTGCAGTGATGTCCTGGAGCTGAGATGATTGACCTCCAACAACCACAACCATCTCCCTTTGTGCTAGGTATGACTCCAACCAGCAGAGAGTTTTCCCCCTGATTCCCATTAACTCCAGTTTTGCCAGGGCTCCTTGATGCCACACTCGGTCAAATGCAGCCTTGATGTCAAGGGCAGTCACTCTCACCTCACCTCAGGAGTTCAGCTCTTTTGTCCGTGTTTGAACCAAGGCTGTAATGAGATCAGGAGCTGAGTGGCCCTGGCGGAACCCAAACTGGTTGTCAGTGAGCAGGTTATTGCTGAGTAAGTGCCACTTGATAGCCCTGTTGATGACCCCTTCCATCACTTTACTGATGATGGAGAGTAGACTGATGGGGTGGTAATTGGCCAGGCTGGATTTGTCCTGCTCTTTGTGGAACGTATTGCCATGCCTTCTTGTTGTCTGTTGGCTCCCAGGTATTTTTAATAATCACATTTTACATTTGTAAACTTTAGAAACTCTTTGTTTAATTTTGCCATGCTGTCCACTTCAAAAGGAGAACCAGATTGAACTGCCTCTGATTGCATCACTTCAAACTCTAGTGCAACTGTTGAAATGTGTCCCCCTGGAACACTTACACATGATACATTAGTTCCTGGCTATTTGCAGATACTTACAGATAATACAACAATATATACCATTCCGCTTTCTTCAAAACTCAATACCCCTATCAATGTGACAGAAGAGCAGAAAATGCTGCGAAAACTCAGCCGATCTGACAGCATCTGTGGGGAGAGAAACAGAGTTAACATTTACAGTCCATATGACTCTTCTTCAGAGCGAAAGAGAAGTAGAAATGTGGTGAAATATATACTGTTTAATGAGGGTGGAGCAGGTGAAGCTGGATAGGGGGCCAATGATAGATGGAGGCAAAGGAGAGATTGACAAAGATGTCATGGACAAAAGGACAAAGGGAAGTGTTAATGTTCAGGGCTAAAGGAGGTGCTGATGGTGGCATAAATGTCAGAATGCAGAAGGTGGTAATCGCAGGACCAGGGTAAACACTCTGGACATGTGACAGATGATCCTTGTGGGGGGAGGGGGCAGTGGTGGGAAAAAAAGGATCGAAAATAGGATTAAAAAAGGAGACTAAAAAACAGGATAAAACAATGAATAAATGAATAAAAATAAAGATGAAAATAAGTGGATTAAAGAAATGAATTTTGAAAAAAAGTATAAAAAAGGGAGTGGGGATGGAGGAGAGAGCTCATGATCTAAAGTTGTTGAATTCAATATTCAGTCCGGAAGGTTGTAAAGTGCCTGGTCGGAAGATGAGGTGCTGTTCCTCCAGTTTGCGTTGAGCTTCACTGGAACAATGCAGCAGGCCAAGGACAGACATGTGGGCAAGAGAGCAGGGTGGAGTGTTAAAATGGCAAGCGACAGGGAGGTCTGGGTCATGCTTGCGGACAGACTGAAGGTGTTCTGAAAAGCGGTCACCCAGTCTGCGTTTGGTCTCTCTAATGTAGAGGAAACCGTATTGGGAGCAGCGAATGCAGTAGACTAAATTGAAGGAGGTGCAAGTGAAATGCTGCTTCACCTGAAAGGAGTGTTTGGGCCCTTGGACGGTGAGGAGGGGGGAAGTAAAGGGGCAGGTGTTGCACCTTCTGCGGTTGCATGGGAAGGTGCCGTGGGAGGGGGTTGAGGTGTAGGGGGTGATGGAGGAATGGACAGTCCCTGTGGAATACTGACAGCGGGGGTGAGGGGAAGATGTGTTCGTTGGCAGAATCACACTATCAATATAACTGTTCCAGTCATTAACTTCTGTAAACTAAAGATTATCAATTGACTTTTGAAAATAAATTGAACCCCTTCTTACAGTTTTTTCTAATGATGATGTTGTAATGTTGTCTCCCTAGATATGGATGATTCTGGTGTTGTCGATGGTCTTCTCTGTTTTTCCAGCTCTGGTGTAACATGAACTCTGTCTCTGCCCATCTGTTTGCTGGTTTTGTGTGACCTCCGGTGTCTCAGCTTCAGCAACAACTCTAGCTGGGCTCCCAGGGTTTCCTGTTTGGGTCCTGTACATGTAGGCTTTGTCCTTTCAGCAGCTCAGGTCGGGATTTAGGAAGCTTGTTGAAGTGCTGACCTCCTCTTTCCTGTGCTTCAGTGAGTTATTGTCTCACTTTCTCCTGCTCACTTGGCGAATGGATTGTGTTTGGCTGAGGAGTCTGATCTCCTCTCCCATTCAATAAGGGCTGCAGGTGATTTCATGTCCACCTCCAGAGGAGTGGATCTGAGTGACAATGAGGCAAGATTTATCTCTCAGTGTTTTCAGAGGCTTGTTTTCAATGCCCAGACTCGTGTTTCCATAACCCTGTGTCCTGGGGGATAATGTGGGGATGAGGTGATGAGGTTGAACCCATTCTGTTCAGCGAATTCCTTCACTTCTCTGGATGTGAACTGGGCACCGTTATCATCTGTTAATCTTTCAGGGATCCCTGGCTCAGCAAATAGAACTCGTACAACTGAGAGGATTGTTGTGGCTCTCAAATCTTTCATCCTCTGGATAAAAGGGAGCTTTGAGTAATAGTCTGTGACTATGAGATATCAGCTTTGATTGTGTGTGAATAAATGGGCTCCCACAGTTTGCCTTGGTCTGGGTGACATTTCAGGAACTATCATCTCTTTCTGCTGTGTCTTTCTGTATTTCTGGCATACACTGCATGTAGACACCATATTTTCAATGTCTGTACGTCCCTATCCAGTACCCAGCTGAGCTGGCTGTGAGTTAACACTTCCCCATTCCCGTGTGACCCCCATGTATCTTCTGGAGAAGTTCTTCCTGCACCATTTTGGGGATGATTATTCTGGCTCTGGCTAACAGAAACCATTTTCCAGTGAGGTGTCATCTCTGATAGACCAGGGCTGCCACATTGTGGCTGTGTTTGCTGTATCTCATCACTTACTGAGAGAGCATCTGTAACTCCTCCTCTTTGCTGATGCCATCTCTAATTTGACTCCATTTCGGTGGTGTTACGTTCACTTGGTGATGGATCTTTATACTTAAATCTTCTATCTCGTGTTCCTCCTGTGGTGACAATGAGATAGGATACCCGCGAGCACCATGTCTCTCCCCAGATTGTATTTCAGAGTGAAGCTGTAGTTCTGAAGCTTCAAGATTAACCTCTCCACAGATTCTTCTTGTAAATCTGCTCCAGTGGACAGTGATGACTCTCCACTATGACCTTACTCCCCTAGAGATATGTGTGGAACTTCTCACATCCAGACACCACTGAGAAAAGCTCTCTTTCTAGGTTGAATACCTGGTCTCAGCTGAGGTTGGAGTTTTAGATGTGAGTGCTGTTGGCTTTCTCTCTTGTACCAGGGCTGCTTCCAGTCCTTATGTAGGAACACCCACTTGCAGAGTGACGGGTTTCTCTCTGTCAATGAGAACCTTGTGGTCCTCAGAGAGGAGGAAGCACTTCAACGACCTGCTGTGCTCGGTAAGGGTGAGTACCTTGTTGGTATGGATCAGTGTGGAGAAGTGTTAAGGTCTGGCTGTCCCCCCGTGGAGCTCAGGGGTGTTAAGGTCTGAGTGCCAACTGTCAATGACACTGGAGCTGGCCAAGGGGCTGAGCCCTGGCTGCTTGGACTGAGTGTCTTGCGGCTCGAGGGCCACAGCTCGGATGTGCCCTGCCAGGTGCTCCTCAGGTGGGGCTGGCCAGGCTGCAGTGGTGCTGCAGGTAGAGAGTGGACTCATCAATCTCCTCTGTTCTTTCAGGAGAAGACAGCCCATAACCACATTGAGAGGTCACAGACAGGCAGAGGCCCCTTCAAACCTCCTAATATTAACCAGATTTGCGCAGGAAGCCTTGGAGCTGGATAGGTGGGGCTGTCAGACGAAGGTAAGAATGCAGTGCACAGAGGTGAGAGTTTCGGATGGTGCAAACATTCTTGTGTAGTCTCTTCATTGATGGGAGCCTCAAAACTGGATTCTGCACTGATCACTGAAAGATGATGGCACCATGATGCAGATCCTCCATTGTCTCCCCAGGGTGCCTGGCATGCACAGTGACAGTGTGATGACTTAAATTAATGACATGTCCTTGTTCTCCCTTAGATTCACCAACAGGCACTTGTTCACAGGATCCCTGATGACAGAGGACCGCACCCTGCGTCACACCCGCTCTCTGAGCCAGGCACCAGCGCAGATACCAGCACCTCGGTGGGCGTTAGATCTTCGACTAGAATGTCGGAGCACAGCGGTGAGGGCACTTCACACTCGCATGAGGAGCAGGCAGAGGCAGAGAGTACCCAGGGCTCTGCTGGAGACCAGGACGATGCTCAGTCGAAGGCAGATGATGAGCCTCTGGAGTTGTCCATTAGGCGACAGATGCTGGGTGTCCAGCGGGATGTGCGGGAGGATCTGGTGGTGATCCATGAGGGTATGCGTACCATGGTCTCCGTTATGGAGGAGTCCATGCAGAGCATAAGCACTGCGTTGACCCTCATGGCCGAACGCACTGCCTCCTCCATTGAGATAGTGGCAAGTTTCATGGAGAGGCATCTCCAGGGACACAATCAGGGGTTCCTGGGGAAGCACTTGGACCTGCAGCCCTCATACAGGCGATGACCTCAGGTGGTTACTGCCAGTGTGGGAGATGGATGAGGCGCCCAGAATCCCAGCTCAGTGCCCGTCCGTCAAAGGCAAGCAAGGAGGTCCAGAGTGACCGCATGTTGGCACACGAGCTGCTTGTGGTCCCTGTGGGCTCCTCTCAGGGCGCTCTGGATGATGGCAGCAGCTCCTCTGCCCTTCTGCCAGTGATCATAGCTTCTGATGAGGCTGCAATGACTGGGGAGATCCAGCCATGGCACTGGCCGTGCCCTCGTAGGCAGGGCCAGCACAGGCTCCACTGGACAGAGGACAACCACCAAGGTTCTCAAGACCAGCAAGACTCCAGAGTCAGCAGCTGCCTCGAATGCTGTTGCCGGGGGGGGTGGGGGTGGGGGCTGCGGGGTGGGGGGCTGCGGGGTGGGGGGGGGGCGGGCGGTGGGGGGTGCATGGGGGAAGGTGGGGGGGAGGGGCACTGAGACCTTCCACTCACTAACATAAGTTTAAGGCACCTTGAGCACAAGAGGGAACACTTACACATAACATATTAGTTCTTGGCTAAGTAGTTGCTAGCTATTTATATCTGTTTACAGATAATACAATATATAACAAAGACATAACTGGGCAAGAATCTACTTCAGGTGATTGGGAGACTGCTTTTTTGAGGCCAGACGACTGAACAAACCTGATCGGTAATCTGATTTGGAAATACTCAGTGCGTTGAGCAGCCTGCACAGTAACATGGAGCTTGGAGCCCATTCTGTCCAAAGCAGAGTGATCAGTTTGACCAGCTCCCACTGCCAACACCAAAACTCACACAGCTGCCATTGTGGATTTGAAGCTGGTGTGGACAGGGGTTTCCAGCTGTTTGTGTTAACACGGTGCTCTCTTCTCCAGCCAATGGGGCTCTTAGACATCAGCCCAGTGCCTGTCTCAGTGGCTGTCTCAGTGCCTGTCTCAGTGCCTGTCTCAGTGGCTGTCTCAGTGCCTGTCTCAGTGCCTGTCTCAGTGGCTGTCTCAGTGCCTGTCTAAGTGCCTGTCTCAGTGGCTGTCTCAGTGCCTGTCTCAGTGGCTGTCTCAGTGCCTGTCTCAGTGCCTGTCTCAGTGGCTGTCTCAGTGCCTGTCTCAGTGCCTGTCTCAGTGGCTGTCTCAGTGCCTGTCTCAGTGCCTGTCTCAGTGGCTGTCTCAGTGCCTGTCTAAGTGCCTGTCTCAGTGCCTGTCTCAGTGCCTGTCTCAGTGGCTGTCTCAGTGCCTGTCTAAGTGCCTGTCTCAGTGGCTGTCTCAGTGCCTGCTGCCCTGTCACTTTCTCCTGTCAGTGCCCCTGCTAGTGCCACCCTACCCAGATTGCTGCAACCCAGGCTGAAAATCTGCTGTCTGTAGTTGGGCCCTTAAAGCTTTGAGGTCTCCAAGGATGCCCACCACAGCCAGTGGTTTGTGTCCCACTTCCTAAACTGTGGTCCTCAGGGAAACACTGTGCAGCAGCACCAGGCTTGTTCAGGCTACCTGAACAGAACTAGGAGCTTGATATGGGGGAATAGTCATTCATTGTGTTAATACAAACATGATTTGTTTGATAAACTTTGTTTATGGATCAGAATTTTGTGTTTGCTTTTGTCGTGATTTAAGGGCAAAAACCATTAAATGTGGTGTGATTGTAACGTAGGTGAGAATTGTGGAATGATGGAGAATGAGGATAGAAATGGTACAGCAAGGTGAAGATCTCTTCGCTGACTTTGGCTCTGAGCGCACTAGTGGTGGTTGCTGCCTCGCTTTTTCTTTCTCTTCCTCTTCCTGCTGCTCCTCCTGTTCTTGTTGGTTCTCAGCCGATGGGACTGGCTGTTTAAGGTTGCTAACTCTCCTGGAATGGTCAGGAAATTACCGGAATTATCCTCAATCTCCTGGCGGCTATTAAAAGAAATCCAGAAGATTTTAAAATGATAGGATTCTCCATCAATCAATCCCCGATGGCCACAGAGTCCATTTAACTGAACAGCATTTTGTAGGCATTCTTGACAGCAGTCTGTATAGACACAGCCAGCGCCTAGAATGTTTACATGGTGAACCCGTACACACATCCTGCACTCATGGACGTTGCTGTGTGCTGCCCTGCCTGTTATTTTTTTGCCACTAGTGGCTGAAGCTGAGCCTGAGAGCAAGTGAGTGAGCCTTGAGTCAAGTCCTCAAGTGACCCAAGACTCAGAGAGAAAGAGAGAGAGAGAAAGGTTAGAAAAAGATCAAAGGAGTCAGCCCAATCAGGAGGTAACAGAGCTAGCAATAGGACAACTGAACTGTCTGAACTTTCAACTCCTGGAAAGCGCTAGCCCACCTCCTGGAATTCTCTAGAAAATTCATACCCGCAGTCCCAGCACTTCAGGCCAGCCTAGACTCTGGCTGAAAAGAAATCCCTGGGAAAGGCCAAGACTCACTCAAGGTAAGAGGGACAGCGTCTGCTTCCAGCTTCTCACTTTGCTGCCGGGCTTGAAAAATTGCATTGACTAAAAATCAAACTTAGAAAGCTTTCTGCCAAGGGACTTAACTGGAATTAAGTCTCAGAAAAAGTCACTCGAGCCAAGGGAATTTGGTAAAAGGTGTGTTGCTGGAAGAAAGCCACTCACCAGGGTGATTCATCAGTTTGGGGTTTTCTCCTTATTTCTGGCTGTTTTCTCCTCATTTCTGTCTCACGTCTGTGGTAGGGAAACTATTGGAGAAAGTCCTGAAGGAGAGAATCTATCTCCACTTGGAGAGGCAAGGTTTGACCAGGGATAGTCAGCATGGCTTTGTCAGAGGGAGGTCATGCCTAACAAATTTGATTGAATTTTTTAAGGAGGTGACCAGGTGTGTAGATGAGGGCAGTGCAGTTGATGTAGTTTATATGGATTTCAGCAAAGTCTTTGATTAACAGTGGTTAACAGTGAGGTTGAGTGCTTTGGGCTACAGGAAGATATAGACGGGATGGTCAAATGGGCAGATAAGTGGCAGATGGAATTTAACCCTGAAAAGTGTGAGGTGATACACTTTGGAAGGAGTAATTTGACAAGGAAGTATTCAATGAACGGCATGACACTAGAAAGTTCTGAGGAACAAAGGGACCTTGGTGTGTGTGTCCATAGATCTCTGAAGGCAGAGGGGCATGTTAGTGGGGTGGTGAAAAAGGCATATGGGACACTTGCTTTTATCAATCGAGGCATAGATTACAAAAGTAGGGAGGTCATGTTGGAGTTGTATAGAACCTTGGTGAGGCCACAGCTGGAGTACTGTGTGCAGTTCTGGTCACCACATTATAGGAAGGATGTGATTGCACTGGAGGGGGTGCAGAGGAGATTCACCAGGATGTTGCCTGGGATGAAACATTTAAGTTATGAAGAGAGGTTGGATAGACTTGGGTTGTTTCCGTTGGAGCAGAGAAGACTGAGGGGCAACCTGATCGAGGTGTACAAGATTATGAGGGGCATGGACAGGGTGGATAGGGAGCAGCTGTTCCCCTTAGTTGAAGGGTCAGTCACGAGGGGGCATAAGTTCAAGGTGAGGGGCAGGAGGTTTAGGGGGAATGTGAGGAAAAACCTTTTTACCCAGAGGGTGGTGATGGTCTGGAATGCGCTGCCTGGGAGGGTGGTGGAGGCGGGTTGCCTCACATCCTTTAAAAAGTACCTGGATGAGCACTTGGCACATCATAACATTCAAGGCTATGGGCCAAGTGCTGGTAAATGGGGTTAGGTAGGTAGGTCAGGTGTTTCTCATGTGTCAGTGCAGACTCGATGGGCTGAAGAGCCTCTTCTGCATTGTGTGAGTCTGTGATTCTCCTTATTTCTGTCCTAAAAGGGTGACCCCTAATGTTAAATCAGTGCTCCCTGGCTCTGGACTCACCCAAAAGAGGAAACATCCTTTCCATGTCCAACCTATCGAGTGACCCCATTTAGCGAGACTCAATTACCTCCCTGGTTTTGCAAAGTGCAGCAAACTGGGAGACATGGGGGTTGCAGCCAGAATGAATCTGTTACATAAACGTTAAGGGTCCCTCTGACCTTGACAGCTTAGGCAGTGTTATCCATGTTTGGTTTGGCCTGGAGTGTGATTGTAGGAGGTGTTTTAACTCTGTGTCGGTCTCCTTTCTGCTACTTTTCTCCTTGGTGAGGTTGTGATCAGTGATGTTTGCTCTGAAGACTCACTGTGGGTATGGTCCTCTGTTCAATGCTCTCCTCCTCCTCTCTCTTTTCCTGTGTCCTCAGTCTTCCTCACTTCCCCAGCCTCAAAGGCAGGTCTGCCAGATGCACCCCCCCCCCCACCCTACGCCTGAAGCCGGGGCAAAGACCACCCACAGTCTAAGAACAGCAAAGCCTGTGTTTGGTGACAGTGTGAACAGTCCAGAATGATGGACTCACTCAGCTTCCAGAATTACAAAACCAGCAACTGCTGTGCAGGCGCTAGATGATCCCTTTAACTAGCAGTGGTTAGGAGGTGATCCTGCTGGTTAGTGCCCAATCTCAATAAATTATTATGCCTGTTATACGAAGCCACCACCTACTCCTGACCATAACACAACCACCATATCCAGTATGGCAGGGACTGCATCTCTCGTCCAAAATGTGCACCACTTCCTACCCCAGGGAAACTCAGTAACAGCGAAACACCCGGTGCTGCATAGACCAGCCTATAACCCAGGGAGAGGAGTGGAAGAGTGGGAGAGGGACAGACAGAGGCAAAGAAAGAGTGAGAGAGAGAGAGAGAGGCAGAGAGACAGGGAGAGAGAAAGAAAGGCAAAGACAGAGAGAGAAACAGAGAGAGAAAGCCAGAGAGAGAGAGAGAGAGAGAAAAACACAGGGAGAAACAGAGAGGGAGACAGAGCGGGAGACAGGGGGAGAGAGAGAGAGAGAGAGGCAGAGAGACAGAGAGAGAGAGAAGCAGAGTGAGAGAGAGGCAGAGAGAGAGAGAGAGAGGGATGGAGAGAGAGAGAGAGCCATAGAGAGAGAGAGAGAAAGGCAGAGACATGGACATTAAAAGAGAGAGAGAGGCAGAGAGACAGAGAGAGAAACAGAGAGGGAGAGATAGAGAGACAGAGAGAAACAGAGAGGGAGAGACAGAGAGACAGAGAGAGAGAGAGACAGAGAGAAACAGAGAGAGAGAGACAGAGAGACAGAGAGAGAAACAGAGAGAGAGAGACAAAGAGAGAGAGAGAGAGAGAGAGTGAGAGCCAGAGAGAATGAAAGGCTGAGAATCAGAAGAAGTTTAGGAAATTCTAGAGTGAAGGTGCCGGTTTTGTATTTTGGTCCCTCCCTTTAAATTTTACACAATTTATTCTGAAGATAAATGAATGCCTGGGGAAGGGGAGCTGGATTTGGAATCCGATTGTCATGTAATTTAATTCAAACCCTGTGATATATTGAATGTGATGGATTATAGGGTGAGAAATAGGAAAGTGGGGCGTGTGAGAAGGGGGAAGGAGTGGGGGCTGTGAGTTTGGGTGAGGGTACCGCCTGGCTCTGGTGTAATTGCAGATATGGGAAGAGTTATGATTTATAGGAATGTGTCGACAGGAGGAATAATTTGGTGAAGAGCCCTCACATTGCTTGTGCTGATACACCTTCCTATTTGATAGTTGTGTAGTGATAGATTAGCTCTTGTTTAAACTGCCTAGGCTGCCATTTTTCATATTGATTACTGTGTGTGATATCTCTTTCATTCTCCCCATTACATGTAACAGGCGAGTATTTTGACATTTTTTTGTGAACTGACAGAGTTTGTTTAAATAACTCTCGAGCAGGTACCTTCCACGTTTTGTCCTTTGAGAGGTTGGCTGCAATTATTCCTTAGCCCAATCCCCAGCTTGATGAACTCTTAGAGAATTGTATATTTATAAGAATTTATTAATGAACAATTTGTGCCCTTATTAAAATACAATATTACACCAGCACATGTTCCATCAGGGGTAATGACTCCTGTGCAAGTACAGCTGTAATCTCAACTCCATTCAGATGCACCAACTCTTTAATTGGATGTTGTGTATAATTTATAGGACGTGTGAGAATTGAACCCCAGCCCATTCCCACTCTAAAGTGACAACGAGGGCATATCAGTGGTTACAAAGCAGACCACTGGGAGCTCCATCCACATCTGTTGAAATCTGCTATTTACAGTGAAGGGTTGCTCCCCCCTCACTCCTTTACATTGCTGCTCTCCCACTTCACAAATCTGGAGTTTATAAAGAGATGGTACAGCACACCCAGAGTGTGGGAGGGTGGAGGATACTGGAGAATTAGCTCTGCTTTCATACTTACTGCATCTTCATTTCACCTTCAAGGTGAGGGTGTCGCTGGCAAGGTCAGAGTTCATCACCTGCCCCAAGTTGCCCGAGAAGGTGGTAGTGGGGTTGGGCAGCTTTCCTGCGCCAATCGGTCTGATGCAAACTGATGGATTTACTGGGCAGAGGGTAGTTAAGAGTCAACGATATTGATTTAGGGACTGGAGTCACATATAGGCCCAGACTGGGTAAGGAAAGCAGCTCTCCTTCCTGAAAGGATATTAATGACCCCAGTGGGTGTTTAAGACACCCTGACTGCTTCCTGCTCACTCTGACTGAGATCACCTTCTCCTGTCCATTTTTCCTTTTACAGAAACTTACTTCACCTCCTCACTCTGCCCCTGGTGGGATTTGAACTCAAGTTCTCATGATTATTGAGCACCACCACACCGTGGAATTTCACGTTTTGTGTTTGTATCTCACTCAGGCAGTGCTTCCTGATCCATCAGTTACCTCAGCGCATTGACACTGTCACCCTGACAGAATCTCATTCACTCCCAACCCAACTCCAAAGCCCGGACAACACTCACCCTCCCCTTCACTGCCCTCCCACCCTGCTCCTTGCCCCTCAACCCCAGCGTAAGCCCTTACACTTGTGCCCCTGTGTGTGGGAGTTCTTTCCCTCACTGTGTCCTGCGAGACCATGGACCTCCCTCCAACACTCAGCACGATCTAGGGCTGGGGAGAATGTGTTCAGAAAGCAGCAGGGGGTGGGTGTCAGAGACCAGATATCACACTGACAGGCACATCAGTCACACTCCAGTCCTCAAAATCACTGTCTCCGACATTTAGAAAAGGCAGCATTCAGGAGACATGCAGTTAGAGGCAGGGACAGCACAAGGTGAGTGAAGGAGCTAAAAGTGAACTGTGCACAACATAGAGATCGTTGGCTGCTGGCACAGAAAGAGAGAGAGAGGCAGAGAGAGAGACAGGACCAGAGAGAGGGAGAAAGAGAGGGAAACAGACAGGCAGAGAGAGTGACAGACAGAAACAGACAGAGAGAGAGCCAGAGATGAAGATAGACAGGCAGACAGGTAGAGACAGAGATGATGAGAGAGTATGAGGGAAAAACAGATAATTTCGGAGACAGAAATTAAGGGAAGGAAATTGATAGAGTGAGAGAACTAGAGAGGTGGAAGAAGAGAGAAAGGGAAGTGAAAAAGAGACAATCACACAATCACAGAATGGTTACAGCACAGAAGGAGGCCATTCAGACCATCATTTCTGTGCTGTCTCTCTGAAGGAGCAATTCATTAATTGCCATCCTCCTGCCCTCTCTCTGTAACCCTGCACATTCTTCATTTTCGGATAATAATCTAATGCCCTCTTGAAAGCCTCGACTGACCCTGCCTCCCCCACAATCTCAGACAGTGCATTTCCGGCCCTAACCACTCACTGCGTCAAAAAAGCTTTCCTTGTATCACAATTGCTTCTTTTACCAATTACCTTAAATCTGTGCCCTCTGGTTCTCGATCCTTCCACCAACGAGAACAGTTTCTCTCTATCTACTCTGTCCAGACCCCTCATGATTTTGAACACCTCTATCAAATCTCCTCTCAACCTTCTCTTCTCCAAGGAGAACAGTCCCAGCTTCTACAATCTATCTTCATAACTGAAGTACCTCATCCCCAGAACCATTCTTGTGAATCTTTCCTGCACTCTCTCCAATGCAAGCACATCTTCTGATGCTCAATGCAATACTCCAGCTGAGGCTGAACTAGACTCCTATATAAGTTCAGCATAGCCTCCCTGCTCTTGTACTCTATGCCCCTGTAAATAATGCCCAGGATACTGTATGCTTTATTAACTGCTCTCTCAACCTGTCCTGCCACCTTCAATGATTTATGCACAGACACACCCAGGTCCCTCTGCTCCTTAACCCCCTTTAGAGTTGTATCCTTTATTTAATATTGTCTCTCCATGTCCTTCTTACCAAAATGGATCACTTCAAAATTGTCTGCATTAAATTTAATCTGTCACTTGTCTGCCCATTCCACCAGCTTGTCTATGTCCTTTTGAAGTTCTACATTATACTCCTCACAGTTCACAATACTTCAAGTTTTGAACCATCCACAAACTTTGAAAGTGATTCCTGCACACCAAGATCTAGATTATTTATATATATCAGGAAAAGCAAGGGTCCCAACACTGACCCCTGGGGAACTCCACTACAAACTTTCCTCCTGCCCGGAACCATCTATTAACCATTATTCTCTGTTTCCAGTCGCACAGCCAATTCCATATCCACATTGCTACTGTCCCTTTTATTCTGTCAGCTATAACTGTTCTTACAAGTCTGTTGTGTGGCTCTTTTTCAAATGCCTTTTGCAACTCCATGTAAACCACATCAGCAGCGTTACCCTCACCGACCTTTTCTGATACCTCTTCAAAAAACTCCAGCAAGTTACTTAAACACAATTTCCCCTCAAGCAAATCCATGCTGGCTCTTCCTTGATTTAACCATATTTGCCCAAAAGAATCTTGCCCCAAATTATCATTTTTAGAAGCTACCCCACCATCAAGGTGAGAAAGACAGATAGAGAGTGACATAGTTAGAGACAGAGAGGGATGGAGAGTGAAAGGGAGAATCAAAGACACAGAGATATAGAGATATACAGAGATGGAGGGAGAGAGAGAGATGTGGATAAGACATGAGAGGGCGACAAACATAGACGAAGAGAGATAGATGAGCAAGTTAGAGAGATAGAGTGTCATAGAGTCAGAGAGAGATAGAGACTGTCCCTCTCCTCAGCAAAACCAACCCTTGACCCCACTGTCCTTGTAAACTACCCATCTCCAAACTCCCTTTCCTCTCCAAAGTCCTTGAACATGTTGCCTCCCAAATCAGTCCCATCTTCACTAGAACGCCATGATTGAATCCCACCAGTCAAGTTCCCCCTGCCACAGTACCACAAAGATTCTTATCAAAATCATAAATTACAGTCCTGTGTGACTGTGACAAAGGTAAACCTTCCCTCCTTGTCCTTCTCCACCTGTCTGCAGCCTTTGACATGGTTGAGCAAAGCACCCTCCTCCAAAGCCTCTCAGCTGTTGTCCAGCTGAATGGGAGTGCTCTCACCTGATTCCATTCTTACCTGCCAATCATAGCCTTGGTATCACTTACCATGGCTTCTCTTCCTGCTCCTACATTGTTACCTCTGGTGTCCCCCGAGGATCAATCCTTGGCCCCATCCTATTTCTCATCCATATGCTGTCCCTCGGCAACATCGTCTGATGGCACAATTTTGGCTTTCACACGTACTCTGACACCCAGCTCTATCTCACCACCACCTCTCTCGGCTCCTGCACAATTGCTAAACTATCAGATTGCTTATCCAACATCCAGTACTGGATCAGCAAAAATTTACTCCAATTAAATATTGGGAAGACTGAAGCCATTGTTTTCAGACCCTGTTTCAAACTCCAATCCCTAGCTGTTGACGCCATCTCTTCCCTGGACTGAGTTTAAGTTATATTGTTCGCAAACTTGGTGTCACATTTGACTCTGAGATGAGCTTCTGACCTCATATGCTATCACTAAGCCCTCTTACTGCCTCTGTAACATCACCCGATTTCATCCCTCTCCCAGCTCATCTGCTGCTGAAACCCATCTGGGTCACTAAAGCCCTTTAGGGAGGGGAATCTGCCATTCTTACCTGGTCTGGCCTACATGTGACTCCAGACCCACAGCAATATGGTTGACTCTTAAATGCCCCCTGAACAAGGGAAATTAGGGATGGGCAATAAATGCTGGCCCAGCCAGCGACACCCACAGCCCATGAATGAATTTTTAAAAAATCCTCGTCATGTCTTCTCTACTTCTAGACTCGACTATTCCAATGCACCTTCTGCCGGCCTCCCACATTCTATCTTCTGTAAACTTGAGGTCTGCTGCCCATGTCTTAACTCGCACCAAGTCCCGTTCTCCTTTCAGCCCTGTGCTTGCTGACCTTCATTAACTTTAACATTCCCATCCTCGTTTACAAACCCCTCCCTGGCCTCACCCCTCCCTACCTCTGTAAACACCTCCAAAACCACAACCCTCTGACATCTCTGTGCTCCTCCAATTCTGGCTTCCTGTACATTCACGTCTCCATCACAATAACAGTGCCTGGGCCCCGAGCTCTGGAACTCCCTCCCTGAACCCCTCCTCTCTCTCTCTCTCCTTTACAAAAACACCCTAAAACCAAAGCTCATTGGCCAAGCTTTTGGTCACCTCACCTAATGTCTCCTCAGGTGACTCTGAGTCACACATTGTTTCCTAAAGCCCCTGTGAGGGGCATTATATAAAGCAGCGGTCTGTATGGAAATGGGGACTCACTGGGGTACAGGTCCCCCTCCTCTCCTGAAGGTGCTGACTCTCACTGGGGTACAGGTCCCCCTCCTCTCCTGAAGGTGCTGACTCTCACTGGGGTACAGGTCCCCCTCCTCTCCTGAAGGTGCTGACTGTCACTGGGGTACAGGTCCCCTCCTCTCCTGAAGGTGCTGACTGTCACTGGGGTACAGGTCCCCTCCTCTCCTGAAGGTGCTGACTCTCACTGGGGTACAGATCCCCTCCTCTCCTGAAGGTGCTGACTCTCACTGGGGTACAGGTCCCCCTCCTCTCCTGAAGGTGCTGACTGTCACTGGGGTACAGGTTCCCCTCCTCTCCTGAAGGTGCTGACTCTCACTGGGGTACAGGGTCCCCCTCCTCTCCTGAAGGTGCTGACTCTCACTGGGGTACAGGTTCCCTCCTCTCCTGAACGTGCTGACTCTCACTGGGGTACAGGTCCCCCTCCTCTCCTGAAGGTGCTGACTCTCACTGGGGTACAGGTCCCCCTCCTCTCCTGAAGGTGCTGACTCTCACTGGGGTACAGGTCCCCCTCCTCTCCTGAAGTTGCTGACTCTCACTGGGGTACAGGGTCCCCCTCCTCTCCTGAAGGTGCTTACTCTCACTGGGGTACAGGTTCCCTCCTCTCCTGAACGTGCTGACTCTCACTGGGGTACAGGTCCCCCTCCTCTCCTGAAGGTGCTGACTCTCACTGGGGTACAGGTCCCCTTCCTCTCCTGAAGGTGCTGACTCTCACTGGGGTACAGGTCCCCTCCTCTCCTGAAGGTGCTGACTCTCACTGGGGTACAGGTCCCCTTCCTCTCCTGAAGGTGCTGACTGTCACTGGGGTACAGGTCCCCCTCCTCTTCTGAAGGTGCTGTCTCTCACTGGGGTACAGGTCTCCCTCCTCTCCTGAAGGTGCTGACTCTCACTGGGGTACAGGTTCCCCTCCTCTCCTGAAGGTGCTGACTCTCACTGGGGTACAGGTCCCCCTCCTCTCCTGAAGGTGCTGACTCTCACTGGGGTACAGGTCCCCCTCCTCTCCTGAAGTTGCTGACTCTCACTGGGGTACAGGGTCCCCCTCCTCTCCTGAAGGTGCTGACTCTCACTGGGGTACACGTCCCCCTCTTCTCCTGAAGGTGCTGACTCTCACTGGGGTACAGATCCCCTCCTCTCCTGAAGGTGCTGACTCTCACTGGGGTACAGATCCCTTCTCCTGGAGGTGCCCAGAACCTGATTATACTCTATGCTGTCACACTCTATAATTATGTTCCACCATTTCCTGAACTTTAGCCTATGAATAACAGTCTGTAAAGATTTACCTTCTCCAAGGTGGACTCTTGCTATGATTACCATCAGCTCTGTTCAGTCTCATTTATTTTTTCCATCTCTTTCTTGCTGAAATATTTCCACCTCCTGACCCACTCTTTAATACTGGACTGTGAAATAGCTGCCTGCGTCTCTATGTATAATGTATAAATATCTGTGTCAGCTCATCTCTCTCACACCCTCTGCTTTGTCGTTGATCCCTGCTTTGAAACCCCATTTGTTGAAGATTGTGATTTATGCCTGAGAATGTGCCTCCAGCTCAGTGTCCACTCCCTCTTATCACTCCCTGCTGCAGCAATGGAGGTGCAAAGCTGGGCAAGGTGATGAATTATTTTTGTTTTGAGTATAATTTCTCCCGCTGGCTTTGCAGCGTTGGGCTGAGATAGGAGATGAAGGCTCTGTGTGCTCATTATGAGGATGTCAGTTCGGTGCCTCTGTATCTTTACAATTAACTCCTTCAGCCATTGCAGAGACCCAACCAATCACTGATACACAGCCCTGTCACTGAGAGGTTTTTCCTACCCTATGGAACAATGTAATATCTATTCCATTAGTGAAAATAATTCATCAAGTGGCAAGTTAGCAGATAAGAGTTCCATATGATCTTCATCCAGTCTGTCCACCTCACCCTCTGAATGGGTCATGCAACACGGCAAATATCAATCAGGATTTGGAGAACCATAATTTTACTTCAACATATACTTTCAAACTTTATAAATCATCATTCTCAGGATGTGCAAAGCCCATGTCTTAAGGGTTGTTGGAGTTGAATCTGATCCCACTGAATGGAAGGTATTCCATCACATTCCTGACTGGAGCTTTGGAAGTGATGCAGGTGAGTTACTCACTACAGAATTCCCAGTCTCGGGCCTGATGTTATTGGCAATGATGCTGTGTTTAGCCCAGTTACGTGTCTGGTCGCACTTGGATCCATTACAATCTTTGTGTGCACCCATTATCCATTAAACTCCATGTGAGTGTTTATTTATTCATTCCATGGGATTTGGGCTTCGCTGGCAAGGCCAGCATTTATTGCCCATCCCTAGTTGCCCTTGAGAAAGTGGTGGGTGAGCTGCCTTCTTGAACCGCTGCAGTCCATGTGGTGTAGGTACACCCACAGTGCTGTTAGGGAAGGAGTTCCAGGATTTTGACCCAGTGACAGTGAAGGAACGGCCGATATATTTCCAAATCAGGATGGTGAGTGGCTTGGAGGGGAACTTCCTGGTGGTGGTGTTCCCATCTATCTGCTGCCTTGGTCCTTCTAGATGGTAGACGTCATGGGTTTGGAAGGTGCCGCCTGGTGAGTTGTTGCAGTGCATCTTGTTGCAGTGTACACATCATTACCCAGTGAGAGTCAGCACCTTCAGCACAGGGACTGCAGCGGTTCAAGAAGGCAGCTCACCATCATCTGGTGAGTGGGGATAAGCAATTGGCGATAACCACTGGTCTTGCCTGTGACTCTCACACACTGTGAATAATTTTTTAAAATTCTACGCAAGAGTGCTGACTCACCCACAAAGTGTTAGAGAGGTCGGACAGCCTTTAGTAGGGATTGTGGCTCTGGGTGAAATTGCCCCTGGCGCTGGTAGAATATGGGATTATTTGGAATGGGAAGGAAGGGGTTTATGTCAGAGAGGGTAACTCTGCCTCCTGGAGCCCATTCCAATGGATATTGGAACTAAAACCAAAATCCTGCGGATGCTGGAAATCTGAAACAAAAACAAAAAATGCTGGAAAAACTCAGCAGGTCTGACAGCATCTGCGGAGAGAGAGACAGAGTTAACGTTTCGAGTCCGTATGACTCTTCTTCAGAGCTGAAGAGCTTGGCTTGGCTGGAGATTGGCTCTGCAGGAGCTGCTGTTGCTGAGAGAAGATTCCTGTCATTGTCTTACAGCAGGTTTTTAGATGCAGATTCTGTTGTACCTGGTCCCAGTCCCCAGCTCCAGGGCCATCATCCCCAGTGAACGTGGAAAGGATGTTTCCTCTTGTGGGTGAGTCCAGAACTAGGGGACACTGGTTTAAAATTAGGGGTCACCCTTTAAGGACAGAGATGAGGAGAGTTTTTTTCTCTCAGAGGGTTGAGTGACTTTGGAACTCTCTGCCTCAGAAGGTGGTGGAAGCGGGGTCACTGAATATTTTTAAGGCAGAGGTAGATACATTCTTGTCAGGCAAGGGAATCAAAGGTTATGGGGGTTAGATGGGAATGTGGAAATCAAAACACAGACAGATCAGCCATGATCTTATTGGATGTTGGAGCAGGCTCGAGGGGCCGAATGGTCTCCTCCTGTTCCTATTTCTTATGTCCTTATGTTCTATCCCAATCCTATTCCAGTCCCTATCCCAACCCTGTCCCAGTCCCAATCCCAGTTCCAATTCTATCCCAACCTATCCCGGTCTCAATTCCATTCTTGTCCCAATCTCAATCTCAAGTCCAATTCTATCCCAATCCTATCCAAGTCCCAATCCCAGTTCCAGTCCCAATCTTATCCCACTCCCAGTCCTATTCCACTCTCAATCCTGACCTTGTTCATCTGCTTATTCTGCGAAGTTGAGCTGGCCTGACTCCTGCTTTTAGTCAGTGTTTTGTTCAAACACTGAACTTTAATCATGGAGAGTCCTGACTCACATGAGGCACTGGTTGCTCAGCACATATTAACAGCAAAACCTGACAGCTTTTGACCATTTGGGAATCAGCAGCAGGATCATAAAGAATAAATTTAAATCTAAATTTGCACATCCTCAACCTTTCCACACAAGCCTGGAGTGAGTCCAATCCAACAATCTCTCAAATCTGCTGCTACAGAGAGAATGTGATAATAGCTTCTGAATTATTAAAATGGAGATGGTGGGTAATGGGAGATAAATGGTTGTGTTAGAAGAAAGGAGACTGTGCAACTTTAAAGATGCCATCGATCTTCGAGCGAGGATAGTGAACGTTCCCCCACAACCTGATATCGAGTCACACAGAGAGCAGCATTCAGACTTCCAGTGAAGAGTTCACCCTCTCAGCATCTACGCCATTCCCCTTCAGAGTTTTCTATGCAGAGATCACCTCTCACTTTCTAAACTCCAATGAGTACAGGCCCAACCCGCACAACCTTTCCTCATAAAACAAACCCCTTCATCCTAGGAAGCAGCCCTAGTGAACCTTTTCTGAACTTCTTCCTATGCAGATATACATCTCCTTACGTGAGGAGACCAGAACTGTACACAGTTCTCCAGGTGCAATCTCACCAAAGCCCTGTCCGGCTGGAACAAGACTTCCCAACGTTTATTCTCCATCCCCTTTGCATTTAACGACAACATTCCATTTGTTTTCTTAACGTACCCTGTATGTTAACTTTCTGTGATTCATGTACCAGGATACACAGGTCCCTCTGTACTGCAGCATTCTGCAATCTTGCTCCATTTAAATAATATTCTGCCTTTCTATTCTGTCAGGAACTAGACACAGTTTAAGTAAGTTATATTTGTATTTGTGGGTGTTAGGAATGAGTTTTAAGTTTAAGTTTAATTTCTGTATTTGTGTGTTAAGAAAGACTGGAACTTGGGTTTTAGTTTCACTTTAAAAGATGCTTGCACCTTAATTAGGTTTTATTACTCTTGAAGGGGAGTTAAAACAAACACAAGATGGAAAAAGCACTGGGCTGTTGCCTAGCGACGGGGGTCCAGAGAGGAGGACCCACAGGGACAGAGAAAAATAGAAAAAGAGGTTTCAGTTCATTTTGATTATGCTTAAAGTTTGGAAGCAGCTGCCAGCAGGAGCAGGAAACAGGAGAGGGAACAGCAGGAAACAGGTTCCATAAACTAATGAAAAAAGTCCCCAAAATCAGTGAGTGGAACAGGAAAGGTCCCAAAAGGACAGTTAAGTAAAAGGACAAGGACAGGAATTTAGAAAAGGCCCTGAGAAGTGAAGTTAAAAATAAGCAGCAGAGAGGAAGGCTCCAAACTTAAAGGGAGAAAGCTGCAGGATGCGGACTGAAAGCAAAATAGGCTTATGAGAAGCCAGAAGATCCAAGGAGACAGCTGAAGGTCTGTAACTTTTGACTATGGGCATGTGAAACAGTGATGTTCTGTGGCACAGCTGAACATTTGAGATAGAGTGCTTGGAAGGTGAAGATTGAACACATGTGGCGATCCAGGGGAGAGGAACATCGGAAGGAGAGTAAAAACCCTGGAGGTGGACCCTTGTGGAAGGCATCTAAGAGAAAGCATCATTTGGGAGAAGATTCCGAAGTGGATACTTCAAGAGTTGAGATTGGAAATCCTCGTGTAAAAGATGGAGCTCAGTGAGACTGGTTGACTCAATGTGACAAGCATCTGGGGGGAGTTGAGGAGAGATCCATAGCATCTGTTTGGGGTGGCATCTGTCACTGGGCTCAGAGTGTGGTGTGCCTGACCACAGGTCATCTATTGGTTTACATGGACTGTGTACTTACTGTGAATATTTGAGTAAAAGATAGCTTTTGTAACTTTTGTTATCCTCATGGATCTGTATCTGTCTGTAAAGGTATAGTTGTGGGTGAAGGAGGACTGTAATATAGTTCATCTTTTCTTGTTTAATAAATGTCGTATTCTTTTATTAATAGTTCATTAGTTGACTCTTGTGACTTTATTCAGTAGCTAATCTCTATGTTTCTAAACAGAAAGTAAAAGTTAGGATCTATCAAGCCGGGTTCCACTCTGTGATCTGGCTTCTCCAGGGGTGACCTCAGCTGGGATCATAACACAGGTTTCCCTCCACCTCAGAGCTGCCAAGCCAGTGCTAAGCCCTTCGCCTGGCCTCCATGCAGACATGGCATTCCCACTTCACCCCTTCCAGGTAAAGGACCTCCTGGAGGACCGGAGGTGGGTGTTCCTCCTGTTCATACATGAATGCTTATGGAGGCATTGCTCTTTGACCAGGGTGATGAGAGCCATGCGCAAGAAGCCTCACTTGGACACTAATCTACTTGTCTCCACTCCCCTAGAGACTCTATAGAGAGACCATTGTCTTGGCAGCATAGAAAGACTAACCGCATGACCCCTTGTCAGCCATGATCGGTGACCCAGAGAATGGAGGTTTGGAGTCGTGAGTTTGCTGTGGTCCACCAGCCGTGACCCTTCAAGGCATTCCACCTCTTTTCCTCCCTTCACCCCTGCCTCTGACTGCAGCCAATGACAAATGGCACAGAACCAACGGCAGCTCCATACTTGCTGGGATCTCAACATTATGAAGCCCATGAGTCGGGAACAAACCTGCTGCAGTGTAGCTTCACCAGAGAGGGAAGGACACATATGAACATCTTTGACATTCGGCTGCCTCATACTTATTAGGGTGGCCCTGTCCTTGGACACTTGTGCTGATCTTGAACTCCCACCCACCCAAATCGACCCTCCTCCCACCTCAAGGATTCACTCGTCCAGAGTGACTGTGTTGTCGAGGAGGTATTTAAAAAATGGTGCATGTCTTATTTCAAACTCACTTCACCACCTCCTGCCCTGTCAACCATCAACTTCCCCCATTACCAAGGACTCACCCAATATCACCATTCCTGTTTCCTCTGTCACTCTTCAACCTCCCCTTGTTAGCCCTGTATCTATAACCATCACCCTCTACATGCTTTCTCTCCCCTCTGAGCCTACATCTGTTACCATCCCCATGCCCACCCTGACCCTCCATTACCCACGCCACCTGTTTTGTTCGTTTCCTTGAAACGCCCCCCCTCCCCTCCCCCGCTGTGAAACCTTCAGCTACACAACTATCACCCTGGACCTGCCACTGTCCCACACCCACCACCCCACCCTCTCTCTGTGACCGTTCCCCCCACTGCCCAGGATCCTCAGTCCAAATCCCAGGACCCCACCGTAGGCAGCCCAATCCTGCCTCTAGGACCATCTTGCTTCCACCACCCCTACCGGAAAACCCTAGCCCCACCCAACCACAGGACCCTCAGATCTAACAATCAAGGCCCTTCCCTCCATCCTTTGTTTCTGCGCCCTTGTAGACCCTCGCTGCCACCCTCTCTGTCTTCCTGCTCCAGACACCCTCCCCCTGTCTCCAGCCTTCACACAACTTGATCTACTGACTCCCAATGACAGCCTTTCTCTGCTCCTCACTCTTAACTTCATTTAACAGGACCTTTTCCAGACTCCTGTTCTTCCTTTGACTGAAAGTCCTTCTTGGCAATTTTTTTGTCCCACTCCCCGGTTTCTGGGAATTTTTCCTGTTCCTATGGGTAAACTGCTTTCTGCAGCTCCCTTTCCTGTCCAGCTCCTCCTGACTCCTGGGTTCAACTGAACTGAAACTACTTTACTGTTTTTCTCTATCTCTGTGGGCCCATCTCTCTGGATTCCTGTTGCTAGACAACAGCAAAGTTTATTTCTACCTTGTGTTTGTTTTAACTTCCTTCAAGAGTCATAAAACCTCATTAGAATGCAGACATCTTTTAAAGTGAAAATAAAACTCAGGTTCAAAACACACAGATAAAAACAAAAAACTGCGGATGCTGGAAATCCAAAACAAAAACAGAAACAGAAATACCTGGAAAAACTCAGCAGGTCTGGCAGCATCAGCGGAGAAGAGCACAGTTGACGTTTTGAGTCCTCATGACCCTTCAACAGAACAAAGTAAAAATAGAAAAGGGGTGAACTATAAGCTGGTTTAAGGGGACTGGTTGGGGGGGAAGGTGGGGGTTGTTGGGACAAGCAGCCAGTGATAGGTGGAGATAACCAAAAGATGTCACAGACAAAAGAACAAAGAGATGTTGAAGGTGGTGATATTATCTAAAGGAATGTGTTAATTAAGAGTAGAAAGCAGGACAAGTAAGGTACAGATAGCTCTAGTGGGGGTGGGGTGAAATAATACTAAAAGGGCATAAAAGGTATAGATAAACAATGGGTGGAAATACATTTAAAAATAATGGAAATAGGTGGGAAAAGAAAAATCTATATAAATTATTGGAAAAAAACAAAAAGGGGGGGGAAGGAATGGAAAGGGGGTGGGGATGGAGGAGAGAGTTCATGATCTAAAGTTGTTGAACTCAATATTCAGTCCGGAAGGCTGTAAAGTGCCTAGTCGGAAGATGAGGTGTTGTTCCTCCAGTTTGTGTTAAGCTTCACTGGAACAATGCAGCAGGCCAAGGACGGACATGTGGGCAAGAGAGCAGGGTGGAGTGTTGAGATGGCAAGCGACAGGGAGGTCTGGGTCATGCTTGCAGACAGACTGAAGGTGTTCCGCAAAGCGGTCACCCAGTCTGCGTTTGGTCTCTCCAATGTAGAGGAAACCGCATTGAGAGCAACAAATGCAATAGACTAAGTTGAGGGAAGTGCAAGTGAAATGCACTTCCCTTCCCTTCCTTGACCTCTCTGTCTCAATTTCTGGTGATAGACTGTCCACCAATATCCATTACAAACCCACCGACTCCCACAGCTACCTCGACTACAGCTCCTCACACCCCGCTTCCTGTAAGGACTCCATCCCATTCTCTCAGTTCCTTCGCCTCCGTCGCATCTGTTCCAATGATGCTACCTTCAAAAACAGTTCCTCTGACATGTCCTCCTTCTTCCTTAACCGAGGTTTTCCACCTACGGTGGTTGTCAGGGCCCTCAACCGTGTCCGGCCCATCTCCCACGCATCCGCCCTCACGCCTTCTCCTCCCTCCCAGAAATATGATAGGGTCCCCCTTGTCCTCACTTATCACCCCACCAGCCTCCACATTCAAAGGATCATCCTCCGCCATTTCCGCCAACTCCAGCATGATGCCACCACCAAATACATCTTCCCTTCACCCCCCCGGTGGCATTCCGTAGGGATCGTTCCCTCCGGGACACCCTGGTCCACTCCTCTATCAGCCCCTACTCCTCAACCCCCTCCCACGGCACCTTCCCATGCAACTGCAGAAGGTGCAACACCTGCCCCTTTACTTCCTCTCTCCTCACTGTCCAAGGGCCCAAACACTCCTTTCAAGTGAAGCAGCATTTCACTTGCACTTCCCTCAACTTAGTCTACTGCATTCGTTGCTCCCAATGTGGTCTCCTCTACATTGGAGAGACCAAACGCAGACTGGGTGACCATTTTGCAGAATACCTTCAGTCTGTCTGCAAGCATGACCCAAACCCTCCTGTCGCTTCCCATATTAACACTCCACACTGCTCTCTTGCCCACATGTCTGTCCTTGGCCTGCTGCAATGTTCCAGTGAAGCCCAACGCAAACTGGAGGAACAGCACTTCATCTTCTGACTAGGCACTTTACAACCTTCCGGACTGAATATTGAATTCAACAACTTTAGATCTTGAACTCCCTCCTCCATCCCCACCCCCTTTCTGTTTCTTCCCCCTCCTTTTTGTTTTTTCCAATAATTTATATAGATTTTTCTTTTCCCACCTATTTCCGTTATTTTTAAATGTATTTCCACCCATTGTTTATCTATACATTTTAAGCCCTTTTAGTATTATTTCACCCCACCCCCACTAGGTCTATCTGTACCTTGCTTGTCCTGCTCTCCATTCTTAATTAGCACATTCTTATAGATAATATCACCACCTTCAACATCTCTTTGTTCTTTTGTCTGTGACATCTTTTGGTTATCTCCACCTATCACTGGCTGCTTGTCCCAACAACCCCCACCTTCTTCCCCAACTTAAACCAGTTTATATTTCACCCCTTTCCAATTTCTACTCAGTTCTGTTGAGGGGTCATGAGGACTCGAAACATCAACACTGCTCTTCTCCGCCGATGATGCCAGACCTGCTGAGTTTTTCCAGTTATTTCTGTTTCTGTTTTTGTTTTAAAACTCAGGTTCCCGCCCTTCGTAACACACAAATACAGAAACACAAATTAGATTTAAACTTAAAGCTAAAACTCATTCCTAATACCCACAAATACAAATATAACTTAAACTATCTCTACTTCCTGGCATCTGAAAAGAATCTGTTCACTTGATTTTTTGCTGCAATTTGTTCACAGATCCCCTGAGGCCTGGATAATGCAGGCCCCAGGCAACCCTGCCTTTCTGTTGGCTCTCGTCCCGATGATGGGCCCATCACTGGTTGGCCCTGGGCCATGGGGAGGCAATGACAGTGAGTCCCCCAGAAGGTCAGGATTCTGGTGACCAGGGGCCAGTGCAATGGTGAGTATTGTCCCGAGCACAGAGTATCGCAGGTGGTGCAGATCTCTAAAGATGAACACAAAGCAATGCCAGGGGAACTTTAGGACATCCTGGAGGTTGGTTGCTCACCTCTGCCAGCTTCTCTGTGATGACCCGTGGCCACAAGGACTTGCAGGCATTCCCATGCCAGTGGCTTTAAAGGTCTTCGATGCCTTAAACTTTTTTGCCAGTGGCTCCTTCCAGGGTTCCAATGGGAACATCTCCCAGCCAGCAACACACAAGTGTATCCAGGAGCTGACAAGTGCCCTGTTCAGGACAGCTAACTAATTTGTCCAATTCTACCTGGGCCGTGAAAGCCAGGCTGCAAGAGCGTTGGGATTTGCAGCAATTGCAGGTTTCCGGCATGTGCAAAGGACTATTGACTGCACACAAGTGGCCTTGAGAGTGCCCTGGCACCTCTGTATAACCTCGCACTGCAAAGGGAGGATGTCTTGGCTGAGGGGGACATGGAGGACCGAGATGTCTCCTCTGACGATGAGGATGGTGAACAGGATGGAGTTGACGGGTGCCAGGATATCGTGGAGCCACATGCAGAGGCCTTAGCAGGTGTACAATGCAGCAGACAGGCCCACAAATGTACTTGTATCTGTGCTGGCACCTAGCAGTGAGAGGGGGTGAAGCGAGTGGACCTGTGTGTGGCTCGGTCTCTGGTCTCAACTGAGGATCCTCGGGTCCTGGGTGCCTCTGGAGAATGGTGCACCTGAGGGAGGAAGACAATATGTCAGTGGTGTCAATCACCACATACTGAACATGCAGGCTAGTCTGGTGGGTGAGACTATCACAGTGTCACTGCTATTGCTGGATCACTGGGGACTCTGGATTACAAATTACCTTTTGAGACGAGAGGAGCCTCCATTGTTTGCAGTCTCTGACTGTCCTAATACTGTCCACTGGACTCTTCCTTTCCTCACAGATGCCTGTCTCTCTGCGACCTGGTGACCTTGGTTCGCTCTCGCACTCCAGCTCCAGGGTGTTTATCTCACACTCCAGATCCAGGGTGTTTATCTCACATTCCAGCTCCAGGGTGTTTATCTCACACTCCAGCTCCAGGGTGTTTATCTCACACTCCAGATCCAGGGTGTTTATCTCACACTCCAGATCCAGGGTGTTTATCTCACACTCCAGCTCCAGGGTGTTTATCTCACACTCCAGATCCAGGGTGTTTATCTCACACTCCAGATCCAGGGTGTTTATCTCACACTCCAGATCCAGGGTGTTTATCTCACACTCCAGATCCAGGGTGTTTATCTCACACTCCAGATCCAGGGTGTTTATCTCACACTCCAGATCCAGGGTGTTTATCTCACACTCCAGATCCAGGGTGTTTATCTCACACTCCAGATCCAGGGTGTTTATCTCACACTCCAGATCCAGGGTGTTTATCTCACACTTGCTCAGGATGAGCAGCTTGGCTGTCCCACCTCCCATTCCTGTGTGCTCAGTTGCATTACGGCTTCTCTTCTTCTGGTCCATTCATTACCCACCCTCTCCTTACCAAGCTTGCACACCACCCTCCCAGGAAGTGGCCGTCATATTTGCAAACCTGACCCTTATATGCACCCAGAGCTACCGGTCTGACCTTCCAGCTTTAGCAGGCACAGGTATCTGTGCTTCCGTTACTCTGAGTCTTACACCCCTGAGCACCATGCAGAGTGGCTGCCCTTCCAGACTTCTCCCTACAGAACATGCCGAATTGGTACTCACCCTTCCTGGACGCAGAAGATCATTAAACCTTTCTCGGCACTGAATCCCAGCGCAGTGCACCACATCGTGCCCACTCACCTAGGCAGCCACCTCTGCCCAGATCTTCTTTGTTTGGTGGGGTGTCCGCCTCTTGCCATCCTGCATCATCAGGATGCTCGCTTGGCACTCACTGCCTCTACAAGAGTGCACAGGCGCTGGTCTGAGAAGCAGGGGGCAGAGCGCCCACCTGCATTGCCCTCCCACCTGGCGTGTCGAGCGGGTGCTGATGCCATACCTTCAGCTTATATTTGGACAGCTCCCTGTGCCTCCTCTGGAACTCCTGGCAGCTTTCAGGATGCAGCCTCAGCCAATTTAAACCCCCCATCAGGTCCCACCTCTCCCACACCCCTGCAGGCAGCACGTCCCCAATGTAGGGGTAAGCTTCACACTGCCCAGCCCTTAACTGGCCATCACGCTCTTTCAATGCTCATGGGCAGAGCGGGAATCACAGACACTTCCAGCCCTGTACATCCCTGTGCACCCAACAGCACAATTCAGGCCTCTGCTTCTCTCTCCACAGATGCTGACAGACCTGCTGAGTTTTTCCAACACTTTGTGTTTTTATTTCAGATTTCCAGCATCTGCAGTATTTTGCTTCTATATTAGGAGTTTCCATGATCCTGGGTGTTAGGGGGGAACTAAAAATGCTAAAAGAGAATACAGTAAGAATTTACCGAGAAACCCCTAAAATTCCAGGCAGACATGGCTGCTAAACATATTAAGAGTTGAAGATTACCAGATGAACATTGCACAGCCTTGAGAGTCAGACTGGAGACAAAAGTATGACATAAATTAGATTAAGTGAACTCCCCTCTCACATAGGGAAGAGGCAGATGGTTTTAGTTTAGATATGGGAAGATGAACAATGGGCAAAGAGGGGGATTTGATGAAACACAAAGAGTCTTGTTTGTAAGAATCAAGGTCCTTGTGTACGTGTTTTAATTTTGATCGGATAATATAATTATGTATACATCCTTTAGAATAATTGGTTAGCAAAAACACATGTTTATGTACTCAATAGGATAGAGGTAGTATGGAACCGATGTGTTGGTTACAGATTGGATGTATTCAAATGTACTCAAATGTGTTATGATAAGAAAAGGTACAAAAGTAATGAAATGTAATCAATCCGGGAGCTGGGTCTTCATTCTTAGGAATGATTGCAGCTCCCTTGCATATGTTTAAATAAAACCAGTTAAAAGGAAGCCTGAGTCTCGTGTGGTTGTTGCGGGATCGGAGAGTGTAACATCTCCTCTTCACTTGGCTTGGTCAGTTCTGGTTGAGTCAAGGCAATAGGTGCAGCAGGAGAGTCAACCCCGCTGACACCTCACTTCCTGCTGATCCCATTAATTTTATTTATGTTTTAATAAACTTTGCTCAATCTGCAGGCATACTCTGGCCCTCAGATGATGAAGGATGAATTGGGGGCAATTCATCTCAGTTGACCCTCCCCATTGGAAGATAGTTTGTTATCAGACCAATTACATCATTGTTCTCACTTTGCTGCAAGGGGAACTCTGAAGGGAAATTGAAAACTCCAAACTCTACCTTTGGACTAAATTACTCGCTCTTAAATAATAAAACCCTTTAAAACAATTCAGGATTTATGACGGAGAGTCAATTGAATCCTGTTGGGCCTGTAAATCTATTCCATGTGTGATCTGAACTCCATATCCCTGGCTTTGATAAATATAAAAGAGATTTTTGCTCTACTCTGAACTGTCCTTAAAGCCAATTGATTTCAACATGGGATCTGGGACTCAGCTGGTATTAAACTGGCCTCCCCTTCCCCTCCACCCTCTTCTTCAGCAATGTGCAATGAGCTCCCTTGGTCTCTACACTGAGTGACATTGTGTTGATTTTAACCTCTGTCTCAACTCATCACGTTCTTGCTCCTCTGAGTTCATGGCTGTCTTAATCTCCCTAAATCTCTCCCTCCATATAAACTCCCCAACCCATATTCACAGCCACCCCTTGACCTTCCTTCTCATGTGATCTCACTATTCTGATACATTCAGCCATAGATAAGGCCACCTCCAATCATTTCCTTCTATCATTCACCACATACAGCACCTTCCATGCCCCAAACTTACCTCCTTCTGTACTGATCCCTTCAAAAACTATCTTCCAATTCACTTTCAACTGCATTCTCCAAATCCCAACCCTCTACCCTATGGCCCTCCATCTTCCACAACATTACTGCAGTTACTCAGGTGCACCCCACCTCCACCTTTGATGTCCTAGTTCCCAATAAAACAATTACTACCTCTTACCCTGGCTGCTCCCTTTGGCACTGCCCTCTCCACTCCCTTAACTCCAAGGGATGTAGACTCAAAAGAGAGAGGTGCACAACTGGTTTCACCATCCACCAGTTCTGGCTGGGCCCCTGAAAACACTATGAGGTCCTGCTCTTGCCTTCCAAAGCAGCTATTTTCATTCTTCCATGAGATGTGGGTGTCACTGGTAAGACCACGTGTTGCCCTTTGAGCAGCTTGCTATGCTGTTTCAGAGAGCAGTGAAGAGTCACATTGCTGTGGGTCTGAAGTCACACGTAGGCCAGGCCAGGTAAAGACATTAATGAAATAGATGGGTTTTTATGACAATCCACAATAGTTTCACAGTCACCATTACTAAGACTAGCTTTATATACCAGATCTTATTAAATGAATTTAAATTCCACCAGTTGCCGTGATGGGATTTGAACCCATGTCCTCAGAGCATGAACCTGGGTCTCTCAGTTACTAGTCCAGTAACATTACCACCACTGTGCTCACTGCTTACTATTACAAGGTCAGCCTGGAATGCAGGAATAAAGATCAGCTTTGTTTCTTCATTGCAAAACTGTTTAAACCCATCTTCCGATCCCCTCCACCTTCAGCTCCAATAATGTGCAAGGAGCTCATGGAATTTGTCACTGATATCGAGACCATTTGATCAGCTGCTTCTCCCAAGTTCCTCCCTCCAAGCGGCCAAACCTCCTCCCATGCCCTCCCCTGCCCTTGCCCTGAACTTTCTTTCTCTAGTTTCTCTGTTACCTCCTCTCATGCCCTCTTTGAGCTCGTCTTGTCCAAGGGACCCACCTCCTATTCCTTTGACCCTGTTCCTGTTGAACTGCTAATTACCCAACATCTCCTCCTGGTTTCCATGTTAGCTGATCTTGTAAATGGTTCTCTCTCCTCAGGTGTTGTCCCTCTCTCCTGCAAACCTGCCGTTATCTCCCCTCTCCTCAAATAAACAACCCTTGACCCCAGCACCCTTGCAAGTTCTGCTCCATCTGCAAGCTCCCTTTCCTCTCCAGAGTTCCCTGATCTCCATGTTTGAATCCCCCCCAATCAGATTTCTGCCCTGCTACAGTACTGAAATTACTCTTATCAAATTCACAAAATGACATCCTGTGTGACTGTGACAAAGGTGTAAACTTTCCCTCCTTGTCCTGCTCGACCTGTCTGCAGCCTTTGACGTCGTTGACCACACCATCCCCCTGCAACTCCTCTCCACTGCCGTCCAGCTGGGTGGGCCTGCTCTCCCCTGGTTTCATTCTTATCCATCTAATCATAGCCAGCGTATCACTTCCAATGCATTCTGTTCCCATTCCCACACCATTACCTCTGGGTCTCCTAAGGATCTATCCTTGATCCCCTCCTATTTCTCATCTGTCCCTCAGCGACATTATCTGAAGACACAGTGTTAGTTTTCACATGTCCACTGACAACACCCAGCTCTACCTCACCACCATCTCTCTCAACTCCTCCACTGTTACTAAATGATCTGACAATCAATACTGGATGAGCAGAAATTTGCTCCAATTAAATATTGGGAAGACTGAAGACATTATTTTCAGTCCCTGTTCCAAACCCCAGCGACCGATTACATCCCTCTCCCCGGACTGGGATTAAACCAGTTTGTTCGCAACTTTGATGTTATATTTCATCCCTAGATGAACTTCTGAACTCACATTCCCATTTTTACACCTGTCTCAGCTCATCTGCTGCTGAAACCCTCATTCATGCCTTTGTTACCTCGAAGCTCGACTATTCCAACACTCTCCTGGCTGCTGTCCCACATTCTACTCTCCGTGAACTTGAGGTCGTCCAAAACTCTGCTGCCTGTGTCTGAACTCACACCAAGTCCCATTCCCCAACACCCCTGTGCTCACTGACCTACAGAGGCTCCCGGCAAAGCAACATCTTGATTTTAAAATTCTCATCCTTGTTTTAAAATTCCTTCCAAGCCTTTCCCCTCCCTATCTCTGTAACCTCCTCCACTCCTACAGCCCTCCCTATCTCTGTAAACTCCTCCACTCCTACACACCTCCCTATCTCTGTAAACTCCTCCACCCCTACACCCCTCCCTATCTCTGTAAACTCCTCCACTCCTACACCCCTCCTTATCTCTGTAAACTCCTCCACCCCTACACCCCTCCCTATCTCTGTAACCTCCTCCACCCCTACACCCCTCCTTATCTCTGTAACCTCCTCCAGCCCCCACACCTCTCCCTATCTCTGTAACCTCCTCCAATCACTACACCCCTCCCTATCTCTGTAACCTCCTCCACTCCTACACACCTCCCTATCTCTGTAAACTCCTCCACCCCTACACCCCTCCCTATCTCTGTAACCTCCTCCACTCCTACACCCCTCCTTATCTCTGTAAACTCCTCCACCCCTACACCCCTCCCTATCTCTGTAACCTCCTCCAGCCCCCACACCCCTCCCTATCTCTGTAACCTCCTCCAGCCCCCACATTCTTCCCTATCTCTGTAAACTCCTCCAGCCCCCACACCCCTCCCTATCTGTGTAACCTCCTCCAGCCTCACATCCTCTGAAATCTCGGCTTCTGTACTTCTGGCCTCTTGAGCATCCCCAGTTTCCATCACTATTCCATTGATGGCCGTGTCTTCAGCTGCTGGGCCCCAAGCTCTGAATTCCCTCCCTAAACATCTCCCCCTCTGTACCTCACCTTCCTCCTTTAAGACACTCATTAAAACATACCTCTTCAACCAGGCTTTTTCTCAGCTGACTTAATATTTCCTTATGTGACTCAGTGTCATACTTTGTTTTATAATGTTCCCGTGAACTACCTTGGGACATTTCATTGGTGTTAGATCAATATAAGACTCTGTTGTTGCTAGCGCCCAAATGTCTATTGACCTCTGTCTCAAATAGGCTCAACATTGGAACAGCCACAGCCCTCTGGGGTAGAGAATTCCAAAGATTCAGGACTGTCTAAGTGGACAAATGTATTTCAATCCAGAATGGTTGCCCCCTGATTCAGAGCCCTCATTCTAGAGTCCAGTCATGTGCAACAGCCCCTCAGCATCTATCCTGTCAAACCACCAAAGAATATGATATATTTCAATGAGATCCTCATTCTACTTAACTCCAGAGAATGTGACTAATTCCACAGAATCCCTCCTCACAGGTAAATCCTCTCATCCTAGGAATAAATCCGGTGAACCTTTTTTGAACCCACTTTAAGGTGAGGAGGAGTCAAAGGGCTCCTCTCTTTTCCCTCTCCTTGTTTGGCCACAAAAGAATCTTTTTGTTTTGGAGAAGGACATAGTTGCCAATTTAGTGAACATTAACTGTTTATGCACTGTGATCATAAATTGGACAGGTTTTCTTATGTTTAGCAAAGAAAGAGGTTTATTTTATTACACTTAAACCAATCTGGGTAAAATAATAAAATAAGCTCTGATTTCCACACACACATACGTAAACACTAAAAGTTTACACAAATACATCACAGAGTGAGGAAGGATAGTTTGGCCGGATTAGAGTCCATAAAAAATGTAAAAGAGCATACAGTTTGTGGTTTGGAGTCTCCACTGGCAGGAAGCAGAGTCAGTGCTGAGAAAGGTTAAAGCTGTAGCTGATCTTTCTGTCCATCTGGAGGTGCTGCTGTGGACTTGAGTTCTTTATTTAAAATCTCTGCCCACTGCAGAATGGAGATGCATTCAAATTAATAGTCAGGGTCCAAGCTTGTTGGGTGGCTGGAGAGAGAGAGAGAGCAGGAGCTCCATGTAGCTCAACTGCTAGTCCAGCTCTTCTGAGTGACCCATGTGCTTAAACCACACAAATCCCTAGGGCTAGTCATGTGATCTATCACCAATTGTCAGTAATTCAAACATAATTGTATATTTCAACTATAACTTGATTAACTCAACTGGAGAGCTAACTTAAAAATCATTTATGCAAGCAATTAACATTTGAATGGTTCATCTTCAGCTGTTGAATACTGTAGGTGGCTTCTATAGGTCTTGTTGATAGGACAGGAAGGAAGGTCATTTACAAACCCCAGAGGGTACCATTGTCTGTCATGGGTTTTGCAGATTTGCTGTCTCCTCTCCAAAGAGTCATGTAAATAGGTGTCAGTCTTCTTGATGAAGGTTGAAATCACTTTAGTCTTTCAAAAATCTCTTTTTAAAAAATACATTTCCTATTTCCAGCTGATGAATTAAAAATTAATATTCGACATAAACATGTCAGCGTGTTTATCATTGTTCCTTAGGTCCTTGGGGAGGGAGTGTTTGCTAGTGCGGTGGGGGAGGGTTTAAGCTAGAATAACAGGGGGATGGGATCCTGAGCAGGGAGACAGAGGAGGGGAAACAAGGATAGAAACAAAAGACAGAAAAGTAAGAAGCAAAAGTGAAAGGCAGAAAAAACAAGGGCAAGAAACAGATGGGGTCAGAGTGCAAAATAAAGCTAAGCTGATTAACAAGGTTAAAAAGGCAAGTCTAAAGGCATTGTCGCTTAATGTGTGGAGCATTCACAATAAGGTAGATGAACTAACACTGCAAATAGATATAAACGATTATGATACTGTTGCAATTACGGAGACATGGCTGCAGGGTGACCAAGGATGCGAACTGAACATCCAGGAGTATTCAATATTTAGGAAGGACAGACAAATAGGGAAAGGAGGTGGGGTAGCATTGTTAAGAAAGGAGGAAATCAATACAATAGTGAGGAAGGATATTGGCTCAGAAAATCATGATGTGGAATCTGTTTGGGTGGAGATAAGAAACACCAAGAGGCAGAAAACATTTGTGAGGGTTGTCTATAGACCCGTAAACAGTAGTAGAGATGCAAGGGAAGGCACTAAACAGGAAATTAGAGATGAATGCAATAAGGGTACAACTGTAATCATGGGTGACTTTACTCAATGCATAGATTGGACAAACCAAACTAGCAATAATACTGTGGAGGATGGTTGCCTGGAGTGTGTACGTGATGGTTTTTTAGACCAATACGTTGAGGAACCAACTAGAGAGCAGGCTATCCTAGACTGGGTATTGTGTAATGAGAAAGGATTAACTACAATCTTGTTGTGCGGGGGCCCCTTGGGGAAGAGTGACCATAAATTGATAGAATTGTCCATTAAGATGGAGAGTGAATAAGTTGGATCCAAAACTAGAGTCCTGAATCTAAATAAAGGGAACTACGAAGGTATGAGGTGCGAGTTGGCAATGATGGATTGAAGAACCTTACTAAAAGGGTTGATGGTGGATAGGCAAAGGAACGTATTCATAAATTACAACAATTATTCATTCCTGTCTGGTACAAAAATAAAACAGGAAAGGTGGCTCAATCATGGATTACAAAAGAAATTAGGGATAGTATTAGATCCAAAGAGGAGATATATAAAATTACCAAAGAAGCAGCAAGCCTGAGGATTGGGAGCAGTTTAGAATTCAGCAAAAGCGAACAAAATGATTGATCAAGAAGGGGAAAATGGAGTATGAGAGTAAACTTGCAGGAAACATAAAAACTGATTGCAAAAGCTTCTATGAATATTTAAAGAAAGAAAGATTAGTGAAGACACATGTAGATCCTTTACAGTCTGAAACGGGGGGAAATTATAATGGAGAACAAAGAAATGGTAGAAGAATTGAACACATATTTTGATCGCGTCTTCACAAAAGAGGATACAAATAATTTCCCAGAATTGTTAGGGAATCAAGGGTCTAGAGGAAGGGAGGAATTGAGGAAAATCAGTATTAGTAAAAAAAATGGTGCTAGAGAAATTAATGGAGTTAAAGGCTGAAAAATCCCCAGGGCTGGATAATCTACATCCCAGGGTACTAAAGGAAGTAGAAATATTGGATGCATTGGTGGTCATCTTCCAAAATTCTATAGACTCTGGAGCAGTTCCTGCAGATAGGAGGGTGGCAAATGTAACCCCACTATTTAAAAAAGGATGGAGAGAAAAAACAGAGAATTACAGACCAGTTAGTCTAACATCAGTAGTGGGGAAAATGCTAGAGTCTATTATAAAAGACGTGGTAACAGAACACTTGGAAAGCATTAACGGGATTAGACAAAGCCAGAATGGGTTTATGAAAGAGAAATCATGTTTAACTAATCTACTGGAGTTTTTTGAGGATGTAATTGGTACAATAGATAAGGGGGAACCAGTGGATGTGGTGTATTTGGATTTCAAGAGGGCTTTTGATAAGGTTCCACATAAGAGGCTAGTGGACAAAATTAAAGCACATGTGAGTGGGAGTAATATACTGGCATGGATTGAGAATTGGTTGACTGACCGGAAACATAGAGTTGGGAATAAATGGGTCTTTTTCCGAGTGGCAGGCAGTGACTAGTGGTGTACCGCAGGGATCAGCGCTTGGAGCCCCAGTTATTCATGCTATATATAAATGACTTGGATTAGGAAACCAAATGTAATATTCCCAATTTTGCTGAAGACACAAAACCGGACGGGGTTTTAAGTTGTGAGGAGGATGCAAGGAGGCTTCAGGGTGACTTAGACAAGTTGTGTGTGTGGGGGGGGCAAACACATGACAGATGCAGTATAACGTGGATAAATGTGGAGTTATATACTTCAGTGTGAATAATAGAAAGGCAGAGGATTATTTAAATGATGATATATTGGGAAATGTGGATGTACAAAGGGATCCAGGTGTCTTTGTAAACCAGTCAATGAAAGTAAACAGACAGGTGCAGCCAGCAATTAGGCAAATGGGATGTTGGCCTTCATTGCGAAAGGATTTGAGTTCAGAAGTAGGGATGTCTTACTGCAGTTATACAGGGCCTTGGTGAGACCACACCTGGAGTATTGTGTACGGTTTTGGTCTCCCTACCTAAGAAAGGATATACTTGCCATAGAGGGAGTGCAGCGAAGGTTCACTAGGCTGATACCGGGGGTGGCAGGACTGTCGTATGAGGAGAGATTGGTTCGACTGGGCCTGTATTCACTAGAGTTTAGAAGAATGAGAGGGGATCTGACAGAAACGTATAAAATTCTAACAGGGTTAGACAGACTGGATGCAGGGAGGATGTTTCCCCTGGTTGGGGAGTCTAGAACCAGGGGTCACAGTCTCAGGATACGGGATAGGCCATTTAGGACTGAAATGAGGAAAAATTTCTTCATTCAGAGGGTGGTCAACCTGTGGAATTCTCTACCACAGCGGCTGTGGAGGCCGGGTCACTGAGTATATTCAAGAAAGAAATTGATAATTTTTTGGATATTAGAGGCATCAAGGAATATGGAGAGAAAGCGGGAATATGACATTGAGATAGAGGATCAGCCATGATCATATTGAATGACGGAGCAGGCTCGAAGGGCCAAATGGCCTACTCCTGCTCCTAGTTTCTATGTTTCTACGTGGAGTGACAGAGTGACAGAAAGCAGAGCGACAGAAGCCAGTGTGACTGAGTGACAGAGTGTGCAAAGAACATATCTTTTTATTTGTGTTGGACTGTGGATTAAAATTACAATGGCTGAAGTTTGAAAGACATGTCCACTGGGACAGGATGAGAGATATATACAATGTTGCAGTCCTGGAAACTGCTGAAGCTTTCCTGCAAGTGGAAGAGATGTCCCTGATGATTTTACAAGGGATCCCAAAAGCCAGGTTAATTGAAATGGCAAGTAAATTAAGAGTAGGATTGCCTGCCAGAGCTAGGAAGGCAGACATAATCGAAGAGATGGTACAGTATTTGAAATTGGAAGGAATATGCAAGAGACTGAATTCTCCAAGGGTTGGTTCATTGCAATGGGCTCTAATTTAGTTGCAAATTAAAAAATTGTAACTAGAGGCAGCAGAAAAAGAAAAGGAAAGAGAGAGTGTTCCAAAGGGAACAAGCAGAAAAGGAAAGAGAAAGGACATTTTGAAGGGAGTTAGAAATGGTGAAGTTAGAAAAGGAGGAAAGAGAAAGAGAGAGAGAGAATTCAGCTTGGAATGCCGACAGTTAAAAAAGAGACCCCAGGGGGTGAGGCAGAACTTACTTCCAGATCAGAACCCGGCGGGGAGATGTTAAAATTGTACAAACTCTTCCAAAATTTGAGGAAAGGGATGTTGAAGCATTCTTTATTTCATTGAGAAGATAGCTGAACAGATGAACTGGCCAAAGGAAATCTGGACATTGCCCATACAGAGCAAATTGACAGGTCAAGCACAGGAAATTTACCCTTCACTGTTCAGAGGAGGTTTCTAGGGATTATGATGTGGTGAAAAAGGCCGTTTTGAGTGCATATGAGTTGGTCCCTGAAGCATACAGACAAAAGTTTTGAAATTTAAGGAAACAGCCCGGACAAACTTACATTGAATTTGAAAGGATTAAGCAAAGTAGTTTTGACAGGTGGATATGAGCATTAGGAGCTGAAACTACCTATGAAGTTCTCAGAGAGCGACCATTCTCTTGGAAGAATTTTAAAATTCTGTACCTTCTGTAATAAGAACCCATGTTGAAGACCAAAGGGTTGCAACAGCTGGACAGGCAGCAGTAATGGCTGATGATAATGAGCTGATCCATAAAACCTTTTTTCCATCACCCCCATAAATTTGAAAAGGATAGAAAGTGGGAGAGTGAAAGGAAGGTGAGTAGCCAGGGTAAAGAATGGATAGCTGGGAATACCTTGAGATCTCCTCCCCAGATCAGGAAGGAAGGTACTGAGGGTGGAGGTGAAACTCGAAGGGCTAAGTGTCTCCATTGTAATAAAGTGGGACACATTTTTTCAGAATGATGGATGTTGCGAGGGAAGCCCGTGGGACTTATTGGAGTTTATAAGAGTGAGTCTGAAAAGGGAACTCAAAGAGAAAATGCCACGGATCAAATTGCAGCTTTAGCTACAAATAAGGGTCTGGGGGTAAACACTGCTGTCAATGCAGGTGAAGTGAATAAGGTAGATGAGAGATATAAAGGGATTTTGTCTAAAAGAAAGATAGCCCCTTTTTCATCAAATGATGCAGCTATATTAACTATATTAAGGGATACAGGAGCTACTCAAACTCTTTTGCTGGAGAAGGACCTAGTTTTCCCTCCAGAGAGTTCAGTGAAAATGTAAGTATTGTTAAACGGGATAAGTGGAGAGTATATCCCGGTTCCATTGTACAAAGTGCAATTGGAGTGTGATTTGTTGTCTGGTTCGTTGGTTGTAGGATTGGTTAAGAAATTACCCGTGGATGGAGTTGATTTGCTCCTGGGGAATGATTTGGCAGGAGTGAAGGTTATAGCTTCGCCCATAATTACAGAAAGTCGGAGAGAGGCTAAAGAGACAGAGCAGTTACAAGAACAAGTTCCTGGTATTTTTCCATCGTGTGCGGTGACCAGAGCAATGGCTAAACAAAGTCCATCACCAGAGGTCAAAGGAATACCACGAACAGATGTTAGAGTAGCCAAAACTTTCTTTAAGGATAAGGATATTTCAAAGTGTTTGCCAGGTCTTCTTTAATTGAGACTCAGAAAGCAGATCCAGAGTTAAACAAGTTGGCACAGTCAGTTCACACTGAAGCAGAGGCTGAAGGAGTTCTACAGTGCTATTAACTTAAAAGTGGAGTTCTGATGAAGAAGTGGAGACACCCTCACAGACCTGTGGATGAGGAATGTACAGTTGTTTGTCAGATAGTGGTACCACCCAAATATCATAATGAGATATTGCGAGTAGCACATGAAATCCCTGTGGCAGGACTTGTAGGAATACAGAAAACCCAAGCATCAGTAAACAGGCATTTTACCTGGCCAAGGCTTCATAAGGACATAGCGCAATTTTGAAATCATGTCATACATATCAGGTAGTAGGTAAACCTCAACATGTAATCAAACCAGCACCTTTAATATCCATACCAGTTTTTGAAGAACCATTCAGTCAGGCATTAGTAGATTGTGTAGGACCATTACCCAAAATAAAAGCAGACATCAGTATATCCTTACAATCATGGATATGACAACCCAATTTCCAGAAGCTATTCCTTTAAGGACAATTACAGCCAAGGTGGTGGTGCAAAAGTGAACGCAATTTCTCACTCGTTATGGCTACCAATTGAAATACAATGTGACCAAGGTTCTAACTTTATGTGTAAAATTTTCCAGGACATAATCAGCAATTTGGGTATCAAACAACTAAAATCTACTGGCTATCACCCACAAACACACGGAACTTTAGAGAGATTCCTCTTTCTGGAACACATGGATATACGTTCGCTTTGCATATAAACATCTCTGTACCTTGCCCTTCAGAACTTCCTTGGGTAGGTTGTGAACACATTCCTACCTCTGGCTAACACTGACTCTTCCTTTTTCATGTGTACAAAGGGTACTGATCTGTCTTGCACTTGAGTCTTAGAGCCCACAGCACTTTTACTTACAGAGCTCTTCTGAGTTCCTATCACTGCAATTGCTTTCCCATTTAACCTCCAATAATTTGATCTTGTATGTCCAGCCTTATAACAATGGTAACACACCCTCCTTCACCTTTGCCTTCTACCTTTTCCATCTTTAATAGGCTGGTGTCCTTCAACTTGCTCCTTGTTACTAACACTTTTTTAACCATCACTAGTTTTACCCTACATCCAATTTCCTTGCTGACTCCCATATGATCCTCTTCCTACACTCAATTGTTTGTGTGAAATGTCATAGGTATCAGCTAAAATAGCAGCTTCCCTGATCATTTTACTTTGTCTTTTGTTTAAATATGCTTTGATAGTTACTGGAATACTATTTCTAAATTGTTCCATAATCTTAATTTCTCTTACATTTTCAGAAGCCTTGTCTATCTTTAATACCCTAAACTGTTGATCCCAGAGAATTTCTTTTTCTCTTGCAAACTCTACAAATGTCTGATGAGGTTTCTTTCTTAAAGACCTAAACTGCAGCTGATAAGCTTCAGGGATAAGCTCATAAGCATTTAGAATCGTCTTTTTTAACTACCTCATAGTCAGCAGATTTTCCCTCTGAGAACAATTTGTTTCAGAGTCTCAGCCTGTCCTTGAACATCATCAAGACAAAGGTCCATCACCAACCTTCCCTGGGCCAGTTAACCATCCCCCACACCATCCACATAGATGGGGTGGCTCTGAGGTGTGTGCAGCCACCTCTCCCAAGGGACTACTATCGATGAGAGGGTCTGAGTCAACTGTGCCAGCGCTGCCTCCTTCAAGCTGAGCCAACATGTCTTTGACAACAGGGACCTATGCAAGTCAACAAAGGTTCTGGTTTACAAGGCCATTGTGTTGGCCACCCTCCTCTACTGCAGCGAAACATGGACTGTCTACCGATGCCACATTAAGGTCCTTGAGGGCTCCCATCAGCAAAGCTTGCGTCGAATCCTGGGGATCCAATGGGAGGACCACCAGACTAACATGAGCGTCCTCCATGAAGCTGCGCCTACCAGCACTGAAGCTCTGCTCCTGTGGAACCAACTCCGGTGGACAGGCCATTAGATCCAGATGCCTGAAAACCGCCTCCCTCGGCAGGTCCTCTTCTCACAGCTCTCTGTTGGCCAATGCTCAAAGGGCGGCCAAAGGAAAAGGTATAAGGATACCCTCAAGGTCGTCCTAAAGCACGGAGGCTTTAACACCACTGATCACTCAGTATGGCATCACCTGGTCCACCAAGGCACAAGCCATTTTAAAGCTCAGCGACTGGAGAGCGAGGCAGAGGAAGGAGAGAGAAGCCAACCCAGGACAGCGATTTCCGCTCCCTGGCACAATAATGTGCTGCCACAATGGAAGAACGTGTGGATCCAGAACTGGGCTCCTCAGTCGTCTGACATCTCATCAAGTCTGATGAACATCATCCTCAATTTAAAGGGACTGCCAACAACGATGACGAGTCTGCAGATTGCTCCTCTGAAAAGCTAGTGTACCCGTTAATTGCTGTACCTGACAAGACACTCTGTAACACTATAGTCCAAACATCTCTTGGTGAATTCAATTTCATAGCTCTTTTCAAATGGAGTGAAACATCTTTCAACTCCATCCTCCAAAAACTTAGACACTAGCCAAAGGTTCTTAATTAAATCAAGTTCCTCAAAGGAATCAAAGTTACCATGTGAATCACCACCTTGCCTTTTCTCCTTTATTCTAAGTTTCACTTTAGACAATTCATACTGTCTGGCTTCTTTCTCTCTCTGAACCTCCCTGTCTCTTTCCTTCTCTCTTTCCTCACTTCCTAACCTCTCTCTGATCTTCAAGTTTTCATATTTCTATCTCTTGTAATCTCGCCTTTTCCTTTTCCTGCTCCTCTTTTTCCCAGTGAAGCATTTTCGTTTCTATTTCTTTGAAGCTATTATTTTCTTTCAGTTTCTTCTTTCTCTCAACTTTTCTTATTTCTCTTTCCTTTTCTTCCAATTCAAGTTTCTGCCTTGCCCCATCTCCTTCTGTATCATCTTTCTGTATCATCTTGCCCCATCTCCTTCTATAACAAGCTGCTTCATCTGCAACTGAAGTCTTTCTTCCTCCAGCTATGACATGCGAGTGCCAATGTCTCATCCTCTAACTTTAAATGTTAAGTGAGGACTTTAACCATATCAGCCTTATGAAACTCTGTTTTTATCTCTTCACCAGCTAACTCTCTCAGCTGTGACCTTTAGTTAAAGATTTCAGATACTCCAAGTTACATTTCCACACAGATAATTCTGAAGTCATGTTGCAATCCAACCACTTTAAAATTCCTCAATGCAAAACTCCTGAGTTCAGTATTCTCCTCACATCCATATCCTTTAGATTCATAAATCCCAATTCAATCAAGGAATTTTAAATCCCTCAACAAGCCCCAAAATTTATTATGACCACAGCTGATGTTATCCATTGAACCAGCCAGATCCCAGAGAGCATCTTGTCCTATTGGTCAGGACTACTTTTGTATTTGAAAATGAGAGGAAGACCACTGACCCCAGGAACATCGGGGGCAGGGTTTCTCGCTGAGTGGGAGGGAGCCCACCTGACCTGCTCGAGTGAAAAATACTGCATGATGACCTCGGGCGAGGGTCCTGATGTTATCGGGCACTTGAGCAATGCTTCAGTGGGTGGGCACAGGCTAAACTCAGAAACATGCCCGCCGACAATTAACAGGGCAATAAAGCCCATTAATGGTGCAATTAACAGAAATTTTCCATTGCCCCTCCAACGTTAAGGTTGGCGGGCAGACAGATCCGACAAGCGGCCTTCCCATTTTTCAGGAAACCTCATCCACGGGCGGGCTGAGGTTTCCATGATAAATTAAAATTAAAATAAATTTCTGTTGGCAGCATTTTCATTACCGACATGTTCAGGTGACTGATTATGAAGCTTGGACACTTTTTTTTCTTGTTTCTGTGACCATTTTTTAGGTTGTTTAGGACTTCAGGTAGCTCGGTACCTTCAGGGAGCTTTCTGTCAGCAATCACAGAATCGCACAGTGCAGAAGAGGCCCTTCGGCCCATCGAGTCTGCATCGACACGTGAGAAACACCTGACCTACCTACCTAATCCCATTTACCAGCACTTGGCCCATAGCCTTGAATGTTATGATGTGCCAAGTGCTCATCCAGGTACTTTTTAAAGGATGTGAGGCAACCCGCCTCCACCACCCTCCCAGGCAGCACATTCCAGACCATCACCACCCTCTGGGTAAAAAAGTTTTTCCTCACATCCCCCCTAAACCTCCTGCCCCTCACCTTGAACTTATGTCCCCTCGTGACTGACCCTTCAACTAAGGGGAACAGCTGCTCCCTATCCACCCTGTCCATGCCCCTCGATCTTGTACACCTCGATCAGGTCGTCCCTCAGTCTTCTCTGCTCCAACGCAAACAACCCAAGTCTATCCAACCTCTCTTCATAACTTAAATGTTTCATCCCAGGCAACATCCTGGTGAATCTCCTCTGCACCTCCTCCAGCGCAATCACATCCTTCCTATAATGTGGCGACCAGAACTGCACACAGTACTCCAGCTGTGGCCTCACCAAGGTTCTATACAACTCCAACATGACCTCCCTACTTTTGTAATCTATGCCTTGATTGATAAAGGCAAGTGTCCCATATGCCTTTTTCACCGCCCTACTAACATGCCCCTCTGCCTTCAGAGATCTATGGACACACACACCAAGGTCCCTTTGTTCCTCAGAACTTCCTAGTGTCATGCCGTTCATTGAATACTTCCTTGTCAAATTATTCCTTCCAAAGTGAATCACCTCACACTTTTCAGGGTTAAATTCCATCTGCCACTTATCTGCCCATTTGACCATCCCGTCTATATCTTCCTGTAGCTCAAGACACTCAACCTCACTATTAACCACCCGGCCAATCTTTGTGTCATCTGCAAATTTACTCATCCTACCCCTCACATAGTTATCTATGTTGTTTATATATATGACGAATAATAGGAGACCCAGCACAGATTCCTGTGGTACGCCACTGGACACTGGCTTCCAGTCACTAAAGCATCCTTCTGTCATCACCCTCTGTATCCTACAACTAAGCCAATTTTGAATCCACCTTATCAAATTATCAAATCCACCTTATCCCATGTGCATTTGCCTTCTTTATAAGTCTCCCATGTGGGACCTTGTCAAAGACTTTGCTGAAATCCATATAAACTACATCAACTGCACTACCCTCATCTACACACCTGGTCACCTCCTTAAAACATTCAATCAAATTTGTTAGGCATGACCTCCTTCCGACAAAGCCATGCTGACTATCCCTGATCAAACCTTGTCTCTCCAAGTGGAGATAGATTCTCTCCTTCAGAGTTTTGTCCAATAGTTTCCCTATCACTGACGTGAGACTCACTGGCCTGTAGTTCCCTGGCTTATCTCTACAACCCTTCTTAAATAGCGGAACCACATTAGCTGTTCTCCAGTCCTCTGGCACCTCGCCCGTGGCCAGAGAGGAATTAAAAATTTGGGTCAGAGCCCCTGTGATCTCCTCCCTTGCCTCCCTCAGCAGTCTGGGACACAAATCATCCGGACCTGGAGATTTGTCCACTTTTAAGCCTGCCAACACCTCCAATACCTTGTCACTCCCTATATCAATTTGCTCAAGAACCTAACAGTCTCTCTCCCCGAGTTCCATACCTTCATCCTCATTCTCTTGGGTGAAGACGGATGTGAAGTATTCGGTCAACACTCTAGTGATATCCTCTGGCTCCACCCATAGAATGCCCCCTTGGTCCCTTATGGGCCCTACTCTTTCCCTGGTTATCCTCTTCCCATTGATATATTTATAGAATATCTTGGGATTTTCCCTACTTTTACCAGCCAGAGCTTTCTCATATCCCCTCTTTGCTCTCTTAATTGCTTTCTTAAGCTCCACCCTGCACTTTCTGTACTCCACTAATGCCTCCAATGATTTGCTTCCCTTGTACCTGCTAAAAGCCTCTCTTTTCCTTCTCATCGTATCCTGAATATCTCTGGTCATCCATGGTTCTCTGGGCTTGTTACCCCTTCCTATCACCCTAGAGGGAACATGTTGAGCCTGTACCCTCCCTATTTCCTTTTTGAACACCCCCCACTGCTCCTCTGTAGATTTCCCCACAAGTAGCTGTTCCCAGTCTACCTTGGCCGGATCCTGCCTTATTTTACTAAAATCCACTCTCACCCAATCCAAAACATTTTTTTGCAACTTGTCTATTTCTTTGTCCATAACAAACTTAAACTATACCACAGAGATAAAAACAAAAAACTGCAGATGCTGGAAATCCAAAACAAAAACAGAATTACCTGGAAAAACTCAGCAGGTCTGGCAGCATGGGCGGAGAAGAAAAGAGTTGACGCTTTGAGTCCTCATGACCCTTCAACAGAACTGAGTGAATATAAGGGGAGGGGTGGAATATAAACTGGTTTAAGGTTGGGGGGGGTGGGGGGAGAGAAGTAGGGGGGGGTGGTGTGGTTGTAGGGACAAGCAAGCAGTGATAGGAGCAGATCATCAAAAGATGTCACAGAGAGAAGAACATAGAGGTGTTGAAGGTGGTGATATTATCTAAACGAATGTGCTGATTAAGAATGGATGGTAGGGCACTCAAGGTACAGCTCTAGTGGGGGTGGGGTGGAAAGACTAGCGGGGCATAAAAGATTTAAAAATAATGGAAATAGGTGGGAAAAGAAAAATCTATATAAATTATTGGAAAAAACAAAAGGAAGGGGGAAGAAACAGAAAGGAGGTGGGGATGGAGGAGGGAGTTCAAGATCTAAAGTTGTTGAATTCAATATTCAGTCCGGAAGGCTGTAAAGTGCCTAGTCGGAAGATGAGGTGCTGTTCCTCCAGTTTACGTTGGGCTTCACTGGAACAATGCAGCAAGCCAAGGACAGACATGTGGGCAAGAGAGCAGAGTGGAGTGTTAAAATGGCAAGCAACAGGGAGGTTTGGGTCATTCTTGCGGACAGACCGCAGGTGTCCTGCAAAGCGGTCGCCCGGTTTGCGTTTGGTCTCTCCAATGTAGAGGAGACCACATTGGGAGCAATGAATGCAACAGACTAAATTGAGGGAAGTGCAAGTGAAATGCTGCTTCACTTGAAAGGAATGTTTGGGCCCTTGGACGGTGAGGAGAGAGGAAGTGAAGGGGCAGGTGTTGCATTTTTTGCATGGGCATCAGGAGGTGTTGTAGGTGGGGGTTGAGGAGTAGGGGGTGATGGAGGAGTGAACCAGGGTGTCCCGGAGGGAACGATCCCTATAGAATGCTGTCAGGGGGGTGAAGGGAAGATGTGTTTGGTGGTGGCATCATGCTGGAGTTGGCGGAAATGGAGGAGGATGATCCTTTGAATGCAGAGGCTGGTGGGATGATAAGTGAGGACAAGGGGGACCCTATCATGGTTCTGGGAGGGAGGAGAAGGCGTGAGGGTGGATGTGCGGGAGATGGGCCGGACACGGTTGATGGCCCTGACAACGACCGTGGATGGAAAACCTCGGTTAAGGAAGAAGGAGGACATGTCAGAGGAACTGTTTTTGAAGGTAGCATCATCGGAACAGATGCAACGGAGGCGAAGGAACTGAGAGAATGGGATGGAGTCCTTACAGGAAGTGGGGTGTGAGGAGCTGTAGTCGAGGTAGCTGTGGGAGTCGGTGGGTTTGTAATGGATATTGGTGGACAGTCTATCACCAGAGATTGAGACAGAGAGGTCAAGGAAGGGAAGGGAAGTGTCAGAGATGGACCACATGAAAATGATGGAGGGGTGGAGATTGGAAGCAAAATTATCAAAGACTCCCAGGACAGGTACAGCACGGTGTTAGATACAGAGTAAAGCTCCCTCAGCACTGTCCCCATCAAACACTCCCAGGACAGGTACAACACGGGGTTACATACAGAGTAAATCTTCCTCTACACTGTCCCCATCAAACACTCCCAGGACAGGTACAGCACGGGGTTAGATACAGAGTAAATCTCCCTCTACACTGTCCCCATCAAACACTCCCAGGACAGGTACAGCACAGGGTTAGATACAGAGTAAATCTCCCTCTACACTGTCCCCATCAAACACTCCCAGGACAGGTACAGCACGGGGTTAGATACAGAGTAAATCTCCCTCTACACTGTCCCCATCAAACACTCCCAGGACAGGTACAGCACGGGGTTAGATACAGAGTAAAGCTCCCTCTACACTGTCCCCATCAAACACTCCCAGGACAGGTACAGCACGGGGTTTAGATACAGAGTAAAGCTCCCTCTACACTGTCCCCATCAAACACTCCCAGGACAGGTACAGCACGGGGTTAGATACAGAGTAAAGCAGCCTCTATACTGTCCCCATCAAACAATCCCAGGATAGGTACAGCACGGGGTTAGCTACAGAGTAAATCTCCCTCTATACTGTCCCCATCAAACACTCCCAGGACAGGTACAGCACGGGGTTAGATACAGAGTAAATCTCTCTCTACACTGTCCCCATCAAACACTCCCAGGACAGGTACAGCACGGGGTTAGATACAGAGTAAAGCTCCCTCTACACTGTCCCCATCAAACACTCCCAGGACAGGTACAGCACGGGGTTAGATACAGAGTAAAGCTCCCTCTACACTGTCCCCATCAAACACTCCCAGGACAGGTACAGCACGGGGTTAGATACAGAGTAAAGCACCCTCTATACTGTCCCCATCAAACACTCCCAGGACAGGTACAGCACGGGGTTAGATACAGAGTAAAGCACCCTCTATACTGTCCCCATCAAACACTCCCAGGACAGGTACAGCACGGGGTTAGATACAGAGTAAATCTCTCTCTACACTGTCCCCATCAAACACTCCCAGGACAGGTACAGCACGGGGTTAGATACAGAGTAAAGCTCCCTCTACACTGTCACCATCAAACACTCCCAGGACAGGTACAGCGCGGGGTTAGATACAGAGTAAAGCTCCCTCTACACCTTCCCCATCAAACACTCTCAGGACAGGTACAGCGCGGGGTTAGATACAGAGTAAATCTCCCTCTACACTGTCCTCTTCAAACACTCCCAGGACAGGTACCTTTTATGCCCTGTTAGTCTTATTCCACCCCACCCCCACTAGAGCTGTACCTTGAGTGCCCTGCCATCCATTCTTAATTAGCACATTCGTTTAGATAATATCACCACCTTCAACACCTCTTTGTTCCTTTGTCTGTGACATCTTTTGATTATCTGCTCCTATCACTGCTTGCTTGTCCCTACAACCACACCCACAAACTTCTCTCCCCCCACCGCACCTCCCCCCCCACCACCTTAAACGAGGCTATATTTCACCCCTCTCCTTATATTCAGGGTCATAAGGATTCGAAACATCAACTCTTTTCTTCTCCGCCGATGCTGCCAGACCTGCTGAGTTTTTCCAGGTAATTCTGTTTTTGTTTTAAACTGTACCATGTTGTGGTCGCTATCACTAAAATGCTCTCCCACCACCACCTCAGCCACCTGTCCGGCTTCAGTCCCCAGAATTAGGTCCAGCAATGCACCGTC